>NC_135972.1:21583976-21750830 GCF_053455715.1 Rhinoraja longicauda | reverse complement strand
TAAGGTTAGGGGGGGGAAATATAATAGGAACCTGAGGGGTAACATTTTCACACAAAGGGTGGTGGGTGTATGGAACGAGCTGCCAGAGGAGGTAGTTGAGACATGGACTATCACAACATTTAAGAAACAATTAGACGGGTACATGGATAGGACAGGCTAGGAGGGATATAGGTCTATTGCAGGCAGGTGGGACTAGTGTCGATGAGATAAATTGGTCAGTGTGGGCATGTTGAGCCGAAGGGCCTGATCCACGCTGTATGACTCGATAAAATTGGACTTATGCTCACTGCAGCAGCTTACAGTACAATGTGTCGACACAATGGCACAGCTGGTAGAGCCGCTGCCTCACAGCACCAGACACCCAGGTTCGTTCCTGACATCGGGTGATCTCTGTGTGGAGTTTGCACGTTCTCCCTGTGACTGCATGAGTTTCCTCCTGGTGCTTAGGTTTTCTCCCAGGTTCCAAAGATGTGTGGGTTTATAGGTTAATTGGCCCTCTGTAACTCACCCCGAGTGTATAGGGTATCACAAAATGCTGGAGTAACTCAGCAGGTCAGGCAGCATCTTGGACAGATGGAATGGGTGACGTTTCGGGTCGTGACCCTTCTTCAGTCTGAAGAAGGGTCTCGACCCGAAATGTCACCCATTCTTTCTGTCCAAGATGCTGCCTGACCTGCTGAGTTGCTCCAGCATTTTATGATACCTTCAATTTGTACCAGCATCTGCAGTTATTTTCCTAGTGTGTAGGGAGTGGATGAGAAAGTGGAATAACATAGAACTTATGTAAACGGGTGATTGATGATCGGCGTGGGCTCTGTGGGCAGCGGGGCCTATTTCCATGCTGTACCATGCTACATCTCTGAACTAAAACCTAAACTGCAGGTGAGGGACGATTGCATCAAATCGTTCATAATTCTGAGGAAGTTTGACAGAATAGAGACCTTGGAGATACATCGACTGATAAAGGTATCTAAAAACAAGGAGGCAAAATCTTAATATTCCAAAGACGTACAAGTTTGCAGGTAATTGACTTCTGTACATTGTCCCCAGTGTGTCGGATAGAACTAGTCTATTGGTGATTGCTGGTTGGCACAGACTCGGTGGGTCAAAGGGCCTGTTTCCATGTTGGGGGCATGATAAGCTTCAGAACCAATCGGGATTTCCGTTGTCGCCATAGAGTCGTACAGCACGGAAACAGTCCGGACCTTTCTGGACTTTATCTTGTGCCAAACATTATTCACTTTATCCAGTATCTGTACACCATGGGCGGCTTGAATGTAATCATGTATACTCTTTCCACTGATTGGTTAGCACACAACAAAAAACTTTTCACTGTACCTCGGTACACGTGACAATAAACTAAACTGAATTAAAAGATGCCACATATATGTTAGTCCCACTTGCCAGTTTTTTGCCGATATCCCTCCAAACCTTTCTTATCCATGGACCTGTCCAAATGTCTTTTATATTCAGTATATTGCTTTAAGATGGAGGTGGTGTATTGTAAGGGTTAAACAGACCGTAGCAGCTAAAATGGTGTTGTGAACTAACAACCAAATGCGGGCTTTTCAGCTGAATTAGCAGCACCATTTGTTACGCAAGCAAGCTCACTTAAGAATAACAATAAAACATTTGAGAAACTGCTTGGGCTAACTCAGAAGAACTAGTACATCATGAGGCCAACTACAAGGTCACAGAGATAAACGTATCTCTCAGAGACATCTGAGACGAGCTCCGTGCCTGATGAGAGAAATAACTTGTTTTCGACACTAAGGAGGATACATAGTTTTAAACATAGCTCATTGGGAATCTTAGATTTGGGAGGAAACTCAGGCTTTTAAGATTAAAAATGCCTGTTACACTTGCACTATCACACCTTTTAAGAAACATTTAGACAGGCACATGGAGAGGATAGACCATTGTAGGCTCCACCTTGGTCATCGATTTGTTCTGAAGCTCATCATGCCTCCAGCATGGAAACAGGCCCTTTGACCCATGAGTCCGTGCCAACCAGCAATTACCAATAGACTAGTTCTATCCTACACACTAGGGACACACTAATGTACAGAAGTCAATTACCTGCAAACTTGTACGTCTTTGGAATATAGGAGGACACCCACGCGGTTGCAGGGAGAATGTACAAACATTGTACAGACAGCACCCGGAGTCAGACTCGAACCTGGGTCTCTGGCACTGTGAGGCAACAATTCATCCAGCTGCACGACTGTGCTACTCCACAAGCTATCCAAGTACAATATGAGGAGTTGGGGCGTGTTGGGCGGTGTGGGCAAGTTGGGCCGGAGCCTGTTTCCACGCTCTATGCTTTCACGGGACTTCACCTCAGGCCGATGTTACGGAGTGGCGCCAGGATGTACAGGTTTATGAAAAATCTCCAGTCCGAACAGTTAAATGGAGATTCCGACAAGGTTTTGAAGTTGCAGCCTTTGGAGACTCGTTTATTTGCCATTTTCTGCTGCCATTTGTATTGTAGTTTATTTGTGTTTCTATTGTTGCTTTAATTGAAGAGGCATTGCTCTTCTTCTCCCCTCTCCCATCAGGCAAGAGGTACAGAAGTGTGAAAATGCACACCTCCAGATTCAGGGACAGTTTTTTCCCAGCTGTTATCAGGCAATGGAACCATCCCATTACCAACTAGAGAGCGGTCCTGATCTCCCATCTACCTCATTGGAGACCCTCAGACTATCTTTAATTGGACTTTACTGGACATTATCTTGCACTAAACATTATTCCATTTATCCTGTGTCTGCATACTGTGGACGGCCTGATTGTAATCAGGCATAGTCTTTTCACTGACTGGAAAGCACGCAACAAAAAAGCTTTACACCTCAGTACACAAAACAATAATAAACTAAACTAAACTATCTCTAAACTAAACTAAACGTTGTAATTGTGCAGTGCACAGTGTAATATTCTGCTGCTAAGTAACTTTGGAGCATGGAGTGAGTTTTTAAGTTTCAGACTGCAGTTTAGAACAATCAAGGTATATGCAAACAGCTTTCTTGCTCCTTTTCAGATAAAGTATGATCGTTAAGGTTAATTGGAGGTTACCGGCTTCTGCGTCAGGTACTGTGTCCGACACGCTGCAAATGAAGCATATTCTGTTTGAAAAGTCATGGGATGTGGACCAACATCGTGAAACTCCCTAGTTTTCCCTGAGAAACTGGCAATGAGTCATTACAACGCTGCTTCCATGATGAGAAACAAAAGTTTTTGTTACTTTGGCCTTCATAAATCAGGGTATTAGGTATAAGTCATGGTATTAGGTCTAAAGAAGGGTCCCGAAAGAGATGCTGCCTGAATCGCTGAGTTACTTCAGCACTTTGTGTCTATATTAAGTATAGAAGTTGGGAAGTTACATTACAGTTGTACAAGACATTTGGAGTACCGTGTTCAATTTTGGTCACCCTACTATAGGAAAGATGTCGTTAAGCTGGAAAGAGTGCTGAGAAGATTTACGAGGATGTTGCCAAGACTCGAGGGCCTGAGCTACAGGGAGAAGTTAGGCAGGCTAGGACTTTATTCCTTGGAGTACTGGAGGATGAGGGGCAATCTTATAGAGGAGTACAAAATCATGAGAGGGAGAGGGTGAGTGCACAGTCTTTTGCCCAGAGTAGAGGGATCAATAACCAGAGGTAGAATTAACGTGAGAGGGGCAAGATTCAATAGGAACCTGCGTGGCAATGTTTTCACTGAGGATGGTGTGTTTATGGAACAAGCTGCCAGAGGAGGTAGTTGTGGCAGTACTATAACAACATTTAAAAAAACATTTGGATAGGTGCATGGATAGGAAAGGTTTTGGGGGATATGGACCTGGTGTGGCAAATAGGATTAGCTTTAATGGTACATCTTGGTCGGCAAGTACAAGTTGGGCTGAAGGGCCTGTTTTCATCCTGTATGACTATAACTGAGTGCCTGATTGAGGTAGTTAGGAATCACGCACGTTGTTGCAGTTCTGCAGACAAGGTCAGAGAGGGATTGGAGAACTATCAGTGAATCATGGGGATCATAGTGATGCAGCGGGAGAGTTGCTCCCTTACAGCGCCAGAGACCCGGGTTCGATCCTGACTCTGGGTGCTGTTTGTATGGAGTTTGTAAGTTCTCCCTGTGAGCGCATGGCTTTTTCCGAGTGCTCCGGTTTCCTCCCACATTCCAAAGACGAACAGGATTGTAGGTTAATAGGCTTTGGGAAAATTGTAAATTGTCCCTAGTGTGCAGGATAGTGCAAATGTATGGAGTGATCACTGGTCGGTGCGGACTCAGTGGGCCGAAGGGCCTGTTTCCACACTTTATCTCCAAAGTTTTAACGACAAAACTTAATTTCAAAATGTCCTTCCACAAGACTTGTTCCATAAACAAAAATCAAATGCCATGGCCATTTGAGTTATAAGATAGACTCGTGGTGTTTATTGAGGAAAGGAATCGGGGTGATTTTAGAGGTGTGCTTCTGCAGTGAGCAGAACCGCAGCACACTTGAATCTTTCATAAATATTTGGCATTACTACAACCTTAACAGTAATTTATGTTATTGTTGACTCTGGCTGACTCTCTACTGGGGAGTGTTCCTTCTTGACATATGGGTATTGGTTTATTAGTCATGACTAAATTTAGTTTTGTTTAATTTGGAGATACAGCATGGAAACAGGCCCTTCGGCCCACCGAGGTCACGCCAACCATCGTTCACATGAGTTCTATGTGATCCTACTTTTAACCACTTGCTACACACCAGGGGTAATTTACAGAGGCCCAATTAACCTACAAACACGCATGCCTTTGGGATGTGGGAGGAAACCGGAGCACCCGGAGGAAACCGACGCGGTCATGTGAAGAATGTGCAAACTTCACACACAGACAGCTCTGTAGGACAGGATTGAACCGGGGTCTCTGGCTCTGTGCGGCAGCAGCTCCACCAGCTGTGCCACCCTTGTTGCGTGTTGAGTTTGCTGCCATCTAGTGTAGGTCTAACTAAGTTCAAGTTTAGTGTCGAGTAGAGTTTATTGCTCAAGTACAGTGAGATACAGGTACAATGAAAATCTTGCTTTCAGCAGCAGCACAGGCACATAGACACACCACACACACACAAACAAGTACATAAACTACACACCTAAAGTTCTGAATGAAAGAAGACTAAAAAAACAAGACATTTGTGTAAAAACATAATTAGAAAATAAAACAAATCCATGGAAGTGCAAGAGGTGTTCCATAATGTTTTGTTGTCGAGGTAGGTTTGGTTCAAGAACCTGGGGGGTAGTTGTAGGAAAGTAAGAAAGAGGATTTTATTTCTGACAAAAATAGATCTGCAATGTAAATAGAATATTTCTATCAATATGTTGACGACATTGAAATGTTTAATTTTTAGGAGCCAGGACATGGTACTGTTAACATATCAGGCATGTGAGTGAGGTTAAAAAAAAGAGGAAGTGAGCCGAGCACTTGCACAATAGGGATAAAAAAATAGGGAAATTTTTGAAATCTTACACACAAAATTACCAGTTTCAAGCCTCTTTTAGTGCATTTCACAGTAAAAACAGACATTACAAAATAATGTGAATATGTCACTGTACACTAATAACATTTTGAAGTAAATTCACACATTAATTGATAATCAGCCCAAAAAGGTGGTAATTGGCTTTTCTGCTGTGTATTATATTTTAACCCTGTCTTACTTAATTTAGTTATATAATCTTGCACTTAAATTTAATATTTACTCATTACAGTTCCACCACTGATTTTCTGGCACTCTTGGTTCCAGAGCTTTGCTGGTTTATCCAGCAGGCCAAGGAAGTCGACTATGGGCATAGATTTGCTGGCTCCAGCTGGGCTGGAGATCAAGAGCCCTGGCCACAGGTTGCAAATTCAACCCACCGATCGGCCGTGAAAGTCCCGATGAGGTCGAGATTGGCTGCCTTGCCCAGCCTAGGTGCTACATTTTCAGAGAGACTTCCAGGATGGGCGGGATGGGGGGATTTCTCGCAGAACCCCTAGCGACCTCGAGCGCAACCCTAGTATTCATTACAAGTCTATACATCGTTTTATTTTCCTTTCTTTTTTTGGATCCGATTTCTGTGTTTATTTGGCAAAGTGGAAAACGCGGAAACCATGCAAAAAGCGCGGGAAATGGATTTTAAAAACGCGGAAATCTGCGGAAAATTCACATGCCTGACATATCGAGAGCCAGAGACCCGGTTTTGATCCTGACCTTGGGTGCTGTCTGTGCAGAGTTTGTACGTTTCTCCCTCTGACCGCGTGGGTTTCCTCTGGATGCTCCGGTTCCTTCCCACATCCCAAAGCCGTGTGTTTGTGGGTTAATTGGCCCTTTGTAAAATGCCCCTCGTGTGTAGGGAATGGATGGAAAAGTGGGATAACATCAAACTAGTGTGAACGGGTGATCGATGTTCGGCAGGGATTTGGTTTCATGCTTCAGTACTAAAAAATTGGCAATGGTAAAACATGGAACTGAGAGAATTGCCAGGACTGAAACACATCCTCCTCGTTACAGCAGGGGGCAGTGGTGAGGCAAGTTAGAGCTGCAGTATGAAAAACTGCCTGCAACGAGAGGGGGAGTGTCAGAGACAGATACAGCAAGTAAACAAGCCCTCTTTCCACCCCTCCACCCCTCCCCCCTGCTTTTGTTCCCTTCCACCCATAACCCTCCCTCGACTTTACATTTCACAACCTCTTCTCTCCTATCTCACACCCTTTTGTCTCTTTTTCATCTCCAGCCTTTGCCACTTACTCCACCCATCTGCCAATCAACTCCCCCATCAACTGCATCCACCTATCACTTGCCAGGCTTTTCCAGACACCACCTATTTTCCAGCTTTCTCCCTGCCTACTCCATCAGTCTGAAGGATCCCAAACTGAAATGTCGCCTGTCCATCCCCTCCAAAGATACTGCCTGACCCGCTGAGTTCCCCCAGCACTTTGTGCTTTGCTCAGGATTCCAGCATCTCCTTTGGCCTATTGAGTCCGTGCTGACCTCACACACCCATTTACACTAATCCTAATTAATCTCACTTATTTTATTCTACCACATTCCCATCAACTCCCCCCAGATTCTACCACTCAGAAGTCTGAAGAAGGATCTCGACCCGAAAAGTTACCTAGCAAATTTCAATATGCAGGTAGACTGGGAAAATCAGGTTGGTTCTGAACCCCAAGAAAGGGAGTTTGTAGAGTGACTCCAAGCTGGATTCTTAGAGCAGCTTGTACTAGAGCCGACCAGAGAGAAGGCAATTCTGGATTTAGTGTTGTCCAATGAACCAGATTTAATAAGGGAACTCAAGGTAAAGGAACCGCTAGGAGGTAGTGACCATGTTTTAATCTGCAATTTGAGAGGGAGAAGGTTAAATCAGGTGTCAGTGTTACAGTTGAACAAAGACTAAGAAGGCATGAGAGAGGAGCTGGCCAAGGTCGATTGGAAAAGGATCCTAGCAGGAATGAAGGTGGAGAAAGATGTACTAGAGGACAGAGGATCTAGGGAGACAGAGGAACTGAAAGAAATTTGCATTCGACGAGAAATAGTATTGGGTAGACTGATGGGACTGAAGGCTGAGAAATGATGGTCTGCATCCCAAGGTACTCAAGGAGGTGGCTCTAGAAATCGTGGACGCATTGGTGATCATTTTCCAATGTTCTATAGGTTCAGGAACAGTTCCTGTGGATTGGAAGGTAGCTAATGTTAACCCACTTTTCAAGAAAGGAGCGAGAGAGAAAACAGGGAATTATAGACCAGTTAGCTTGACATCGGTGGTGGGGAAGATGCTGGAGTCTATAATTAAAGAAGTAATAACGGCGCATTTGGATGGCAATAAAAGGATTGGTCCAAGTCAGCATGAATTTATGAAGGGGAGGTGCTTGACTAATCTTTGGAATTTTTTGAGGATGTGACAAGTAAATTGGATGAAGATGAGCCAGTGGATGCAGTGTATCTGGACTTTCAGAAAGCCTTTTATAAGGTCCCACACAGGAGATTAGTGTGCAAAATTAGAGCACTTGGTATTGGGGGAAGGGTACTGACATGGTCCTTGTACACCAGTCACTGAAAGTAAGCATGCAGGTACAGCAGGCAGTGAAGAAAGCTAATGGCATGTTGGCCTTCGTAACAAGAGGATTTGAGTATAGCAGTAACAAGGTCCTTCTGTGGTTGTGCAGGGCCCTGGCGAGACTACATCTGGAGTATTGTGTACATTTTTGGACTCCTAATTTGAGGAAGGACATCTTTGCTATTCAGGGAGTGCAGCATAGGTTCACAAGGTTAATCCCCGGGATGGCAGGACTGTCATATGAGGAAAGATTGGAAAGACTGGGCTTGTATTCACTGGAATTTAGAAGGATGAGAGGGGATCTTACAGAAACATTTTAAATTATAAAAGGACTGGACAAGCTAGATGCAGGAAAAATGTTCCCAATGTTGTGGTAGTCCAGAACCAGAGCCCAGTGTCTAAGAATTAAGGGGAGGCCATTTCAGAATTAGAATCAGAATAACCTTTATTGTCATCCAAAAAAACAAGTCTTTTGGACGAAATTCCGTTACCCACAATCCAACAATAAGAGCAATAAAAATAAGCAATAACACACACAATCACAAATCAACACAAAAAAAAAAAAAGAAACATCCATCACAGTGAGTCTCCTCCAGTCACCTCCTCACTGTGATGGAAAGCCAGAATGTCTTTTCTCTTCCCCTGCCGTCTTCTCCCGCGGTCAGGCTGTTGAAGTTGCCACGTCGGGGCGGTTAAAACTGAGATGAGAAAAAACTTTTTCACCCAGAGATGTGAATTTGTGGAATTCTATGCCACAGAAGGCAGTGGAGGCCAATTCACTGGATGAATTTAAAAGAGAGTTAGATAGAGCTATTGGGGCTAGTGGAATCAAAGGGCATGGGGAGAAGGCAGGCATGGGTTACTGATTGTGGATGATCATCCATGATCACAATGAATGGTGGTGCTGGCTCAAAGGGCGGAATGGCCTCCTCCTGCACCTACTTTCTATGTTTCTATGACCCGCCGAGTTACTCCAGCACTTTGTGTCATGGAACAGTACATCAGAGGAATAGGCCCTTTGGCCCACAATGTTCGTGCCAAACATGATGCCAAGTAATACTAATTTCCTCTGCCTACACGTGATCCGTTTCCTGCATATAAATGTGCCCATCTAAAAGTGTCTTAAATGCCTCTTAGGTGAGTGTGTTGGCAAGGGGAATGTTGGCAGAATAAAATAGGTCGAGTATAAGGGTTTGAGGTCAGTGCAGACTTGATGAGCTGTCAGGCCTGTTTCCGGGCAGTATTACTCTGTATTCTGATGCCGGCTACAGGTCATGTTTAGCTTGTTTCTGACCTTCATTATCGTGACCTATGGCTAATGATAATTTAACAATTCACTGAAATATAAACGATAGAATCAAAACAGGTGCACATTTGGAAATCATGAAACCAAAAGCAAAATATTGCACTTAAACAGGCCCTTCAGCCTAACTCGTCCATGCTGACCAAAATGCCCCATCTAAGCTAGTCCAATTCACCCACAATTGGGCCATATCCCTCTACACCATTTCTCTCCATGTACCTGTGCAAGTGTATTCTAAATGTTGTTACAGTACCTGGCTCAGTTACCTCCTTTCGCACCAATACTTTACTGAACTGTATGGAAACAAAATAATTTCACTGTATGTCTGTACACGTGATAATAAAGAACCATTGAACCATCATTCCATACACCCGCCACCCTCTCACCTAAACCCATGTCTCCTCGTTCATGAAGTGCTTTGAAACGCTGGTCCTCTCACACATCAAATCCAGCATCCCTGCCTCACTGGACTCGCATCAATTTGCATACAGGGCAAACAGATCCACAGAGAATGCCATCTCTCTGGCTCTTCACACTGTCCTGACTCACCTGGAGAGACAGGGCATGTACGCGAGGCTGCTAATCATTGACTATAGCTCTGCCTTCAACACGATAATCCCCACCAAGCTCATCACCAAACTCCACCAGCTAGGCCTCTCAGCTCATCGTTATGCGACTGGATCCTGGACTTCTTGATAGAGTGACCGCAGGCAGTGAGAATGGGCCTGCACCTGTCCTCCACTATCACCCTGAGTACCAGAACACCACAGGGCTGTGTTTTGAGCCCCATGATCTACACCCTATTCACACACAACTGTGTTCCTGCATTCGACACCAACACCATTGTCAAGTTTGCAGACGACACAACGGTGATCGGGCTGATCACCAACGGTGATGAAACAAACTATAGAGCAGAGGTGCAGAACCTGGCAGACTGGTGCTCAGATAACAACCTGTCCCTAAACACCTCCAAGACCAAGGAGCTGATCATCAACTTCTGTAGATAACACAACGGGGAATACTCTCCAATCTTTGTCAACGGGGACAGTGTGGAGAGAGTGTCCAGCTTCAAGTTTCTGGGCACTCACATTTCGGAAGACCTCACATGGTCCACTAACACCGCTGCGCTGGTCAAGAAGGCACAGCAATGACTGTTCTACCTGAGAACACTGAAAAAGTTTGGTCTGCCCCAACAGCTGCTGACGACCTTCTACCGCTGCACCATAGAGAGCATCGTAACACATGGCATCCCTGTGTGGTACCTCAGCTGCATGGAGGCAGAGAGGAAAGCTCTTCAGCTGGTAGTCCATAGAGCTCAGAGGACCATCGGAACACAGCTACCAGCCTTGGAAGACATCTACAACACACGATGCCTCAGAAAAGCCACCAGCATTCACAAAGACTCCTCACACCCCTGCAATAGTCTGTTCGAAATTCTACCATCGGGCAGATGCTACAAGGCCTTCTATGCCCGCACCTCCAGACTCAGGAACAGCTTCATCCCCAGGGCCATAGCTGTTATGAGCCGGATGGTCACATCGCACAGTGAACCGGCACAGATCCACTTGCACTTTATTCTGTTTTAAAACTGTTTCTAATTTTGTTTCACTGGGTTGTCTAAATTAATGCTGATTAGCTAATTAATTTATTGCATCGTATGGGAGGCGCATTCCCAATCTCGCTGTACAATGACAATAAAGATATATTGTATTGTATTCTTGATTCCTCTCATGATCTTATACAGCTCTATCAGATCACCCCTCATCCTCCTGCGCTCCAAGGGATAACGTTGCAGCCATCCCAACCTCTCCCCATAAGGTCAGGCCCTCGAGTCCTGGCAACATCCTCGCCCATCATCTCCTCCCCCCTTTCCACATGAAGGCGTCAAACTGGCAGCGCAGCCGATCGATTTGGCGCGGATCGACTGTGCGGGCGTGGATCGATGGTGCCGGGGCTCGGGGATGGACTGGTCGCGCCTGGAGTGCGGCTGCCAGGCCCCCCCCCCCCCGCGGCCCACAATGCAGCGCGGCGGCTGAAGATGGCGGAGCGTCACCGGGAGGAGCTGGACAAGGAGGCGGGCTGCGGCCCGCTGCTGCACACCGAGGTGAGGGCGGCCCCGGCCCCGGGAGGGGAGGGAAGGGGGAGAGGGCTGGGTGGCGGAGTCGGAGGACGAGGGGCGATGGATCCCGCCCCATCCATTATGAGGGGCGGGTTTTCCCCTTCATTCCCCCTTCCCTCCATCACTCCTCCCTCCCTCCTCATCCCTCCCTCCTCATCCCTCCCTCCTCATCCTCCTCATCCCTCCCCCCTCATCCCTCCCTCCTCATCCCTCCCTCCTCATCCCTCCCTCCTCATCCTCCTCATCCCTCCCCCCTCATCCCTCCCTCCTCATCCCTCCCCCCTCATCCCTCCCTTCTCATCCCTCCCACCTCATCCCTCCCTCCTCATCCCTCCCCCCTCATCCTTCCCCCTCCTCATCCCTCCCCCTCCTCATCCCCCCTCTTCCCACCCTCCTCATCCTCCTCCCCCTCCTCATTCCCCCTCCCCCCTCATCCCCCCCTAATCCCCCCCTCATCCCCTCCTCATCCCGCCCCCCTCCCTCCTCATTCCCCCCTCCATCACTTGCCTGCATTTTTTCATCGCCCCACTCTGTTATTCCCCCCTTCATCATGCCCTCTCTTTCTTCCCCCTCCATCCTCCTCATCACCTGCCTTCCTCCTCACCCACATTCCCCCCTTCCACACCACTTGCCCTCTCCCACAAACCCCTCATCCCCTCCCTTCTCATCCCTCCCTCCCATTCTCTCCCCTCCCATTCTCTTACCCCCCTCTGTTATCGCCCTCCATCATGTCCTCTCTTTCCTCCCCCGTCGTCCCCTCCTGCCTCTCATCCGGCAACCTCCTCATTGGCTGCTCCTGTCCCTCACACATCCTCCCTCCTCTTCCACCCCACACACCCTCTCCCACATCCCTCCTTCATCCTCCCCTGCTCCCTCATTCCCTGCAGCCCCCTTCTGATGGAGGCACTCCAAAGGTGCTGTTGGTCAGGGCATTGAGGATTTTGATGCAGTGACAGTGAAGAAACGGCCACATATTTTCAAGACGGTTCCCAAGTGTTGTGTTAAAATAAGAAAGCTTGACTGGTGAGCGAGGAAGTCCAGATTTCCATTACCACCGTGACATGCTTCCCAACATGCTCTCAGCCTGACACTTCCTACTTTGTAGACACTAAATGCTGGAGTAACTCAGCGGGACAGGTAGCATCTCTGGAGAGAAGGAATGGGTGACGTTTTGGTGAGTCTGAGAAAGGGTCTCGACACGAAATGTCACCCATTCCTTCTCTCCAGAGATGCTGCCTGTCCCGCTGAGTTTCTCCAGCATTTTGTGTCTACCTTTGATTTAAACCAGCATCTGCAGTTCTATTCTACACTCCCTGCTTTGTGTTCTTTCCAGGGAAAGTTGGTTTTGAATTATATTAATTCCTTTACAGCTTGTGATAATGTTTGCTTAACATTTTGCATGTGATCCACTCTCCATTTGAAAATAAGTACGTTGAAAGATTCCAGACAGTGTTAACTAATTTAATGTATTCAAGTTTTGACAGAATATGATGAACAATAATTGTACTGATAAGAATGTGAGACAATTTATTTCCCTCGCATCTTAACCTTAAATTCTGTTTCTTAGGTTATATTACAAAATTCACCAAAGGAAAATTTGATTTTTTTAGATGAAAGTGTTGTTTGTCTGCCTTCTGAAATTTGTGCAAAGTCTGAATTTGAAATGGATTCTGGAGAATATATTGTAAAAATACTGCCAAATTCATTCATACTAATAAACTCTTATGCAGATCCTATGGGACGACTTAAACTGGTATTTAATTCTTGCCTTACAGTCAGTTTAATTTGGTGTAATTGAAGATGATGTAAGACATCAATGATGTAGTACAGAGTTTGTGTAACTCCCAGTGACAACCTTCCTTGGTGAAATCAATTAGTGTGCAAAGCATTGTTTTTAAAACTTAAATACTGGTTGTGGGCTCATTGACAGGGCCAATGTTTATTAAACCGTCCTTAGTTGAGAAAGGAGATGAGGAGGAATTTCTTCAGCCAGGCTGCAGTGAATCTGTGGAATTCATTGCCATAGACCGGAGGCCATGTCATTGGGTAAAGTAGAGATTGCGAGGTTCTTAATTAGTAAGGGTGTCAAAGGTTACTGGGAGAGGGCAGGAGAATGGGGCTGAGAGGGAAAAATAGATCAGCCATAATCGAATGGGCCGAATCACCTAATTCTGCTCCTGTGTCTAATGGTATCGCCCATGAAGTCCAAATCTCAGAACAACTGTGCCATTAGGTGAACATAGTGAATTTTAGTTAAACATGGAAGAATCTATGGTGGACAACTGTAGCTCTCCTTGTTTGAACCCAGGCAAATTGGAAAAACATGAATAGTGATCAGCCATTGAGAATTATTGTCCTTAAATCATCTTGTCTATCATTGGTTCAATGGTTCTTTATTATCACATGTACCAAGTTGTTGTGAAATTCTTTTTTGGCATACAGTTCAGTACAGTAATTGCCACACATAAGTAAAATCCCCAGTTAAGTACAGATTGCATAGAAACATCCCACTGAGTCCTTGTGCAAGAGTCGCCAGGTTTTGGCTCCATTTTCAAAGTCCTCGCTGCAGCTGGCCATAAAGGCCCGTGGCAGCCATCACCTCCATCCGGTCGTCCTGTGAACCGTCGTCATTCCCCTTGCCCGGCAACCGTCATCCTTTTTGCAGTGACATTGAGGGCAGGAAGGTAAGAGCCCCCGTTCTTCTCACCAGCCCTTTGTCCAGCATCTGCCACCGTCTATTTTAATGGCCAATGGATTGAAGTATGGTGGGAACACAGCAACCTTTAGTGCAAAACTGCCCAGTCAAAGGAGAAAGCAAAAATAAACTTTGAAATAGTGGCCCTCAGCAATATGAAATCAAAACACTCCTATCAGGCCCTCAGCCATGGTTACAAGTTGTTTCTTTCACTATGTTGTCATCTGAATATGGCATTGAAGGGCTGTGTTGGAAACATTGTTTTCTTGCAGACTTTTGATCTGCATTGAAAACTGTTACTGAAGTTATCTCTTTGAGAGTTGTCTGAAACAAACTCAAATTGCACAATGAATCAGTTCAGAAAGTGGACTCTAAAGCAGTTTACCTTGGACTTTAAAGATACAAAGTGGAAACAGGCCCTTCAGCACCCCGAGTCTGCGCCGACCAGTGATCACCCCGTACACTAGCACTATCTTACACACAAGGAACAATTTACAATTTTAATCGAATTGATCTCCTTTTTTAAAATAATTTAGCAATGGTACAAGATTCAAAATGATACTACATTTGTAGGGAAATTTTCTAAATTGGCTTTTATCTTGCCTGATTTGAATTAAATATCAAAACATTTATCACGCAACCTCTCTGGCCTTTCAATTGCTTGCAATGGACAGACAGTTCATTAAGGGAATGGGAAGGGGAGTTAAAATGAAGCTGGAATGTGGTATTTGAGGACGAGTTGGCAATGTACATGAATTGCCAAGGCAGAGAAGGCTACAGACCCACGGTGTTGATATTGATAAGTACAGCATGGACATGGTGAACCAAAGCACCTGTTTCATAGAAAGCATAGAAAAATAGGTGCTGGAGTAGGCCATTCGGCCCTTTGAAGTTCTTTCAAAGCCTTCCAAAAATCAGTCAAATTTGATTTCCTTTACATAAATCCCATGTGGACTCGTAATCAATTGATCTGAGGGACTTGCTGGAAGTATATAAAATTACGAGAGGCATAGATAGAGTAGACAATTAGAAACTTTTCCCCAGTGTAGAAATGTGCAAGATTAGAGGGCATGGCTTTAAGGTGAGAGGGGCAAAGTTTAAAGGAGATGTGCGGGATAAGTTTTCTTTACACAGAAGTTAGTGGGTGCATGGAATGCGCTGCCCGGGGTGCTGGTGGAAGTAGATACGATGGAGGTGTTTAAGAGGCTTTTAGATAGGTACATGGGTGTGCAGGGAATGGAGGGAGATGGATCATGCAGGCAGGGGGATTAGTTGGATTTAGCATGTTCAGCACAGACATTGTGGGCTGAAGGGCCTATTTCTGTGCTGTACTGTTCTATGTTTAAATATGCTACCTTCTCAGTATCTTGTATCATCACCTTTTTGGAAATTCCAGCATTTCCCTTGCTAACATTTTCTAGGTAAAGCTTGGTTGTTCCTTGTATTCTCTCAACATACTTTCTTAAATAGAGAGGTCATATTTGAAACTCTAATCTGCAGGAACAATTCCAGACTCTACAGAATTTTGCAGGATGCTAACCAGAGCAGACATTATCTGTAGTGATTTTCAGCATTGAAAACATACCTTATGGTATTTCTTCTGGAATCATCTCTTTTACTGTCTCACTTTCACTTGATCTTCAGTTATCTATCATTTCTGGAAGTTTTTTTATTTCTGTGAAGTCGGATACTAAGTATACATTTCATTCCTCTGCCATTTATTTATTATGCATCATAATTAATCCCATCTCTGTACACTGTTTGCTGCTGTTAGTCGTTTCTGCATGCCCATGGAAGCTCTTCCAATCTGTTTATGTCTCTTAATTTACTCGCTTATTGTGTTTCCCTTTATCAAGTTTTTGCTCACCCTTTGAGTTTTCAAGTGCCCCTAATTTTTGGGCGCACTTTTTCTGGCAGCCTTTCCCCATAAGTCTTTGCCTGAGATTTAATACTACTATAAATTTAATACCACTATAAATTTAATTTATGAGGATGTTGCCAGAACTAGAGGGTGTGAGCTAGAGGGTGTGAGCTATAGGGAGAGGTTGAGTCAGCTGGGTCTCTATTTCTTGAAGCGCAGGAGAATGAGGGGTGATCTTATAGAGGTGTACAAAATCATGAGAGGAATAGATTGGGTAGATGCACACAGTCTCTTGCCCAGAGTAGGGGAATCAAGGACCAGAGAACATAGGTTCAAGGTGAAGATGAAAAGATTTAATAGGAAATCGAGGGGTAACTTTTTCACACAAAGGATCTTGGGTGCATGGAATAAGCTGCCAGAGGAGGTAGTTGAGGCTGGGACAATCCCATTGTTTAAGAAACAGTTAGACAGGTTACATGGATAGGGCAGGTTTGGAGGGATATGGACCAAGCGCAGGAAGGTGGGAATAATGTAGCTGGGACATTGTTGGCCGGTGTGAGCAAGTTGGGCCATAGGGCCAATTAGGACTCTATTTGCAATCCATTGTATATCAACTTTTCCTGTTGTGTTTTTGTGCTTTAAAAGAATGTATATTGATTAATAAGTATATAATTAGTATGTCAAATAATAGCTGTTGGCTGTCCTCTGGCTTAGACTTTTATGTAATTTTCCACAATTATTTCTTAAACCTTTGTTTAAATTGAAAATATGTTTCATACTTATTCTGTTATATTATGATCGTGTTCCTTTATGACAAGATTATTAATTAATCCTTTCCGTTTTCTAGTCATCATCAATGTACTAATCCACCATTTCACCTTGTGCACATTCCAAACATTTGTCCTCCACAATGCTCACGCTAAACTGATTTGCCCATTCTAAGCCAGATATCCCCTTCTGAATTAAGTGGTTAGTTTTTAAAGTTATTAAAGATTAACAGAACTTCAATTTCACAGCTATCAATCATGACATTAGACACAAAATGCTGGAGTAACTCAGCGGGACAGGCAGCATCTCTGGAGAGAAGGAATGGGTGACGTTTCGGGTCGAGACCTTTTTTCAGACATCGAAAAGTCACCCATTCGTTCTCTCCAGAGATGCTGTATGTCCCGCTGAGTTACTCCAGCATTTTGTGCCTATCTTTGGTGTTAACCAGCATCTGCAGTTCCTTCCTACACATTCAGGAGATTATATTGTTGGTACCCAGTGGTATGAACATCGACTTCTCCAACTTTAGATAGTTCCTCTGTCCCTCTCTTCCCCTCATCCTTCCCAGATCTCCCTCTATCTTCCTGTCTCCACCGGAATCCTTCCTTTGTCCCGCCCCCCTGACATCAGTCTGAAGAAGGGTCTCGACCTGAAACGTCACCCATTCCTTCTCTCCCGAGATGCTGCCTGACCTGCTGAGTTACTCCAGCATTTTGTGAATAAATACCTTCATATTGTTGGTGCATATCACTCGATTGCTTACCTGATAACCACTCCTGTGTTGACTTCAATCTAGCTAGTCCCAGATGCAACAAAAGCTCATTCCCACTTTAGATATGAAAATCACTGATTTGAACTCTTTCCTGGAAAAGAGTGCTGTTAAGTGTTCTTGACTTCAAACCAGCAATGAGGAAGGAATGGTCAAATATTTCTAACTTGACTTGATAAGGGTCTTTATAGAAGATGTACTTTTCATACACCTGGTGGCCTTGCCTATTCATGTCATGGATAACAGAGATTTGGGAATTACTGCTGAAGAAATCTTGGTCATTTACAGGTATGTATCTTTGACAAATGCGAAACACAATTCACATTGAAGCTACGATGTGCTGGTGACAGAGGAAGTGGATGCTGGGGGAGTTAGTTAGGATTCAGTGTGCTTCGCATTTGGGTCATTCTCATTGTAGAAATCCTAGTTACAATGGTTCATTGGTAAATTATAGTCACATGTACCTAAGTACAGTGAAATTCCTTTTTTTTGCATACAGTTCAGTAAAACGTCTTACTGTACATAGGCACAATCATACTTTAGTACCAGAGTCTAATGTTGTTAACAATGTAGGGTCTTAACTTTGCATGGCTGCTCCACTGGATTTAAACCAGTCTATATCTAGTAGGACAAAATGTGGCACACATTGATAATAATTCCATACTGTTTCTACACTGATGCTGCAATGTAGAAATAAGGGTCTGTCATCTGCTAATCAAGATGAGACATGTTGATGTAGCATTATGAGAGCTTTGACTATCTTGTCATTCTCTGAATTGCGTTGCATTTTGCTGCGAGGGTTTGATGTTGGCCTGTAACGTCAGCACTTGGAACTACATGGGCTCCTGGGTTACTAATGACCTGATTTACAGAAGTATGTCCTTATGTAAATTCCACCATACATTTCTAAAGTCTTTTTCAAGTTGATAATAAAATATTTCATGGTATTTATTAATAATTGGATGAGGTATATAGCTTTGTCCTCTTGATTTTCCTTTAGATTTAGAGATACAGCGCGGAAACAGGCCCTTCGGCCCACCGAGTCCGCGCCGCCCAGCGATCCCCACACACTAACAATTACAATTTGTGCTAAAACCAATGAATCCACAAACCTGTACGTCTTTGGAAACCAGTGCACGCAGAGAAAACCCACGCCGTCACAGGGAAAACATACAAACTCTGTACAGACAACACCCGTAGTCAGGATCGAACCTGTCTCTGACGCTGTAAAACAGCAACTTTGCCACTGTGCCGCCCCAGCACCCTGTCTCTTCCAAGGGATATATTCCATTAGTTTAATGATAGGTCGTGTAATTATTAAATGAAATGAAAGAACTATAGCAAGTGTATGTAGAACGATATAATGTGGGTTTCTGTAGAACATTAAAGTTTTGACTTATGGAGAAAGTGGCTTAAAGATGGTTGTCAGGAACTGTCCATAACGAGGGGCTATCAGAATGTTTATTCCTTAGTGTGCATTGAGTATGTAGAATCGCATTCATGTGGTAGACAAAATTGGAGTAAGTAGTGCTTACTACAAATAATGAAAAATATTGTGGACTTAATTTAAAAAGCAATAGGTTTGGTACTGAGACCAGCCAGATCCTTGCAGGTAATTAAAAAAGAATAGCCGTGAGTCATTTTGCTTGCGGGTTGTAGCTGCTGTGTAGCTCCCTGAAATGCATCCAATAATGTTGGGAAGAAAGGAAGTGAAATGTCATAGATTTTTGTTGTATTTATCACTTGTAATTTATTTTAGTTTCTGCTGAAATCTTGTAATTGGAATTGTGAATCCAGTAAGGTAAAGTGAAATCTGGTGAGGGAGAAACAGTGGGAACAGGGGATGTTAATATTTATTTGCAACATAAATGTCAACTGTGCTGGTTTAGGAGCTGGGAGATGGAAAACAGCATAACACTGAGCGAAGATAGACACAAAATGCTGGAGTAACTCAGCGGGACAGGCAGCATCTCTGGATAGAAAGAATGCATGATGTTTCGGATCGAAATCCTTCAGACTGAGTCGGGAGAGGGAGATACAGAGATAAGGAAGTGTAAGGTGTGAAAATGCTGGAATAACAGTGGGACGGGCAGCATCTTTGGAGAGAAGGAATGGGTGACGTTTCGGGTCGAGAGCTTCAAGAATTTTGTTGTTCTGGTTCATATCCGGAGTTTGTACGATCCCCCTGTGACAGCGTGGGTTTTCTCCGGGTGCTTGTACAGGTCTGTAGCTTAATTGGCTTTGGAAAAATTGTCCCTAGAAATAAAATTTAATCGGGGACAGTCAGACTGGTCGGTGAACTAGGAAGGGGGAGGGATGGAGAGAGAGTGAAACCAAAGGTTACTTGAAGTTAGAGAAGTCAATATTCATACCGCTGCCCAAGCAAAATATGGGGTGCTGTTCCTCCAATTTGCACTGGGCCTCACTCTGACAGTGGGGGAGGCCCAGGACATAAAGGTCAGTGTGGGAATGGGAGGGAGAGTTAAAGAGTTTAGCAACCGGGAGATCAGGTAGGTTTAGGCAGACTGGGCGGAGGTGTTTAGCGAAATGATCGCTGAGCCTGCATTTGGCCTAATTATTGAAGGTCTCCCAACAAATCATGGCAGTTGATGTTGAGCCATTCTTTTATGGTTTTATGAAGCAGAAATGTTTAAAAAGAGCTCGCCTACTGACTTTGCTCGTGGGATCTCAATAGCTCTCTCGACAACCTTGTTGGAAACCTCTCTGTTTAGTGTCTGGAATACAATTTGACAGCTCCCTCTTGAATGTTACAGTTGAATCTGCCTTCATTGACACTCCAGGCAGTGCATTCTGACTGTAACTACTGCTGCGCAAGAATAAAAGTGGTTCCATGTGTCACTTTTGGTTCTTCTACCATTCGCCTTTTCTTTTGTCTCTTTGTACTTCACCCTTCCAATGGCAACTTCTTCCAATCTACTCTCAACATCCTCTCCATAATTTTAAATCGTGGAGATAACAGTTGCTATCATCAGGCAACTGAACCATCCCATCAACAACGAGAGAGCAGTCCTGACCTACCATCTAACTCGTTGGAGACCCTTGAACAATCTTTGATCGGACATTACTGGAGTTTTTCTTGAACTAAACGTTATTCATGTTATTCCCTTTAACCTGTATTTGTACACCTTGGGTGGCTCGATTACTGTCTTTCCGCTGACTGGTTAGCATGCCACAAAAGCTTTTCACTGTACTTGATACACGTGACAATAAACTAAACTCAAATATTTTTGATGTCATCCCATAACCTTCTCTGTTAGGTTGACCCCATCTCTGTTAGGTTGACTCTGTGGATGACCCCAGCACAACCAGCCTGACATAACTGAAATCCCTCATCCTTGGAATTATTTTAATTAAAAACTTCCCTGCACCCACTCAAGTCTTTGCATCTTTCCTTAGTCTGGCACACAAAACTAGACACTGCTCGAGTTGTGGCCAACCCAATGTTTTATCAAAGTTCATTTGACTTCCTTCCACTAGTGCTTGGCATTTTCACTGGGTTGGACATAATGACCTAATTGTGGCCAATTGATCCAGTACTTGGCATTCTTACATGCTCTCAAAGCTCTATTTTGCATTTCTCTCAAGTCAGAAAAGAAACATTCAAAGTACTGATGTCTTTATACAATTACTAAGTCAGCTTTTCTTTCCATGCATTTATACCCTTTTTATTCTATAATCTTCAATCTGATCGCAACCCTTTTTGTGGCAAAATATCATATGCCTTTTGTGTGTCTGTGTGTACATATATAAAAAATATTTTGCCTTAAAAATCTGGAGTGCATCAATATTTTTGCTTCAAGGCAGAATGGACACACTGATATAGAGATTTACATAGCTTTGGGTAAATCACCAAAGTACCATTAGCAAATTTGCAGATGATACTAAGCTGGGGGGTAGTGTGAATTGTGAGGAAGATGCGATAAGGCTGCAGGGTGACTTGGACAGGTTGTGTGAGTGGGCGGATACATGGCAGATGCAGTTTAAAGTAGATAAGTGTGAGGTTATTCACTTTGGAAGTAAGAATAGAAAGGCAGATTATTATCTGAATGGTGTCAAGTTAGGAGGAGGGGGAGTTCAACGAGATCTGGGTGTCCTAGTGCATCAGTCAATGAAAGGAAGCATGCAGGTACAGCAGGCAGTGAAGAAAGCCAATGGAATGTTGACCTTCGTAACAAGAGGAGTTGAGTATAGGAGCAGAGAGGTCCTTCTACAGTTGTACCGGGCCCTGGTGAGACCGCACCTGGAGTACTGTGTGCAGTTTTGGTCTCCAAATTTGAGGAAGGATATTCTTGCTATGGAGGGCGTGCAGCGTAGGTTCACTAGGTTAATTCCCGGAATGGCGGGACTGTCGTATGTTGAAAGACTGGAGCGATTGGGCTTGTATACACTGGAATTTAGAAGGATGAGGGGGGATCTTATTGAAACATATAAGATAATTAGGGGATTGGACACATTAGAGGCAGGAAACATGTTCCCAATGTTGGGGGAGTCCAGAACAAGGGGCCACAGTTTAAGAATAAGGGGTAGGCCATTTAGAACGGAGATGAGGAAGAACTTTTTCAGTCAGAGAGTGGTGAAGGTGTGGAATTCTCTGCCTCAGAAGGCAGTGGAGGCCAGTTGGTTGGATGCTTTCAAGAGAGAGCTGGATAGAGCTCTTAAGGATAGCGGAGTGAGGGGGTATGGGGAGAAGGCAGGAACGGGGTACTGATTGAGAGTGATCAGCCATGATCGCATTGAATGGCGGTGCTGGCTCGAAGGGCTGAATGGCCTACTCCTGCACCTATTGTCTATTGTCTATTGTCTATAATGAGATCATCGTCAATTCCACAGACTGAGAGGAGAAGCAAGCTGTCCTTGTTCTCGGGGCTAACTAAGAAGAAAGAGAAGAAGCACCTATGAGTTGCCACAAAATACAGTATTGTTTTACTGATACTTGGAGGGGCGCATCAGAGCGCTCTTTCTCCTTCAGAAAATTGCTTTCATCTTTTATGCCTATTCGAAGGGCCAAATGAGGTTTTAGTTTGTTCATCTCATCTGAAAGATTACCCCCTTGAGTGTTCAGCTGAACAGTGAATGCGACACATTCCAAGTTTTACTTTGAGACATAGCAGTTAAAAGTTTGCACACAGTTTGAAAATATACTTTGAATAAAATTTAAACTTTCATGGGAAACTTGATTCTTCTTGAATTATTCAGCAGTCCCTTAAAAACAGCAGATTACTTGTGGCATGATGTTGGGACTTAAGAATGATTGCATTTCTCATTCGTCAGCCATGCGTTTCATATGGGGTGTCAGGGCCAAGTGTGGTCTTCACGTGGGGCACCAATGGAACATGAAACATCATACAAGCGGATGCTGACCTTGCCAGTAATGCATGTATGCAGGGATGAACTCAAAGGACAAGACAAGGTGGTGCTGAAGCCAAACGACTCTTTGCGTGCTGGTCCCAGAAATGGATCTACTATCATTCGTCACAATTGCTCAACTCTTTTAAATCTTTATTTCAACAGCAGCCCCTCACTCTAGCTCTGCTATCTGTACACTGTGGACGGCTTGATTGTAATCGTGTAGTCTTTTCACTGTCTTGATAGGACGCAACAAAAAAGTTTTTCACTTTACCTCGGTACACGTGACAATAATAAACTAAACTAATTTGTAGCAGGGCAAGTTTGCAACAATTTTTTTATTTTTTAAATAGAACATATCAGAAAACTATAGGCATTTTGGTACTCTGTATTAATATTGGCTTGGTATTTCTTATTGCTTTTCAGCAATAATTATTTAGATATTAAAAAGTTTAAAAAAAAACTTGAAGTTGATCATCAATGGATATTAAATGGACATCTTCTAGCTTGTGATATGTTGGCTCTTGTTTCATAGGATTTTGGTGCCAAAGTTCATTCAATCAACGTAACGGGGACGTAATAATAAAGAACTGCAGATGCTGGTTTATACCAAATATAGATACAAAAGATAGGCAAAAATGCTCGAGTAATTAAGAGGGTCAGGTAGCATCTCTGGAAAAAATGGATAGGTGATGTTACCTATCTATTTTCTGCAAAGATGCTGCCTGACCCGCTGAGTTGCTCCAGTATTTTGTATCTGTAGCTGGAAAGTTATTGGTTTATTTTGAGCAAAATTCCATAAACTAGTTGAGAAACTTGTGACACTTCTGCATTTTCTAGTCTCTTCCTGTTGGATTTCACGTTAAAATTGTGTTGGATATTTGTGTGTTAAACATGACTCCATCAAATGAAGAGCTCATTACCTAGACTGTTTGCAACTTGTTTTATCCTTGTTCCCATTAATTGACAAGGTGAGATGTTTTTTGTCCAGACCCTTCTTCAGAAGAAGTCTATGGAAGGGTCCCAACCCGAAACTTCACCTATCCAAAGATTCGCCACTGTCTGGGAGTGTTGTAGTTCGTGCCCTATTAACAGAATAGTCAGACAACCAAAATCATTTAACCTCTTTATTCTACTCACCCAGGTGGGAGAGAGCTTAGATACCGGAGCGTTCAGAAACGCTCAGGAAGCTAGTGTAGTCTCTCTCTCCGAAAGCTTACATTTACACACCTTTTATACCCTAAATACATGTGCCAGTATTTTTCCATCAGTGCCTTATATGGCAAGTTTGCAATGCCCTATAAATCTTTATGTGTCTTTCGGGACCTCCGTGTCCGTCGTGTCCATCTTGACCTCTTCTTTCTTGGGAACAAAGGGCAGTCCATATGGCAAGATGTTCTTCTTAACACTTCAAAGCTTTGAGGCCAGTTGCAGATATCAGAGGATACGATCAGCCATAAACCGCGCTTCCATGCTGACAACAGGATGCCCCAAGAATAATCCGAGTTGGAGCTTTTACACTCCTGCAATAAACCCCACATTGCTGCATTCGTAATGTTAGCCCTTACAGGAGCTAAGAATTCATCTTCAATTTTCCATCTTTTATATTAACTTGTTTCCTCCTCTTCTCAGTATTTTCCCTTTTTTAGTTATCTTTGTTTTCTAAAAAGATCCTAAATCTCTAACCTACTACTAAACTTGCAAAATTATATGGTAGACACAATGCTGGAGTAACTCAGCGGGTCAGGCAGCATCTCAGGTGAGAAGGAATGGGTGACGTTTCGGGTCGAGCATAATTATATGTTTATCAACCATTTTCACACCATCCTTAAAGTTCTTTATCAGGCAAAGATGGGTCATGACCAGAAACATCACCTACCCATGTTCACCAGAGATGCTTCCTGACCTGCTGAGTTACTCCAGCACTTTGTGCCCTCTTGTGTAAACCTGCACCTGCAGATCTTCGTTTCAACACACTAAATATTCAACATACTCGTTTTCTTGCATTATTTCTTCCTCGTCAGAATATATTTCTCCTGAGAAATATTGAAATATCTTCATTAATGTCTGGCATGCCTTGATTTACCATCTTACCCTTGGTCTATTTTCTCAGTCCACTTTATCCAACATCATCATCATACCGTTGTAAATGTCTTTAATTAAATGTCAGGTGCAGGCTTGAAATCCAGCTTTCTCACAAACCAAATGTGAAATTCTACTATACTGGGATCACCATTGCCTAGGGGGTTCCTTTACTATGACATCAGTAACTAATCCTGTCCCATTACACAACACTACATCTAGAATAGATTACTCCCTGGTTGGTGTCTCAACAAATTGCTCTAAGAAACCAACTTGAATATACTCCTAAGGCCTCGTTCTCAAGGCTAGTCTTGCCGACTTGAGTCAAAACACTAGTCAGGCCACATGGGAGTATTATGCACGGTTCTGGTTGCCACATTGTAGGATAAATGTGACCACTGGGATTGGGATTGAAATGGGGGGGGGGCACAGTGGTGCAGCAGTATAGTTGCTGCCTTACAGCGCCTGGAGTGGAGGAGGCCGAGGAGTGGCAATGGATAAGAAATATCTATTAGTGGCTTAGTTAAGGTAGATGATCAAAATTCACTTCCCTTGGTAGGGGTAATTAAAACAAGAGAGCATAGGTTTAAGGTTAAATGAAGGTGTTTTAAAGCAGATCTGAAAAGTGAGTTTTACGCAGAAGATTGGTATTTGGAACATGTTGCCAGAGGAGGTGGTGGAATCAGGTACAATTACCATGTTTGAGGGGCTTTTAGGCAGACAATCAGGCAAGGCATATAGAATACTGTCCTGATGAGGGCAAATGGGATTAGTGTAGATGGCCAAAAGGTCAGCATGCACGAAATGAGATGTACAACTCTGACTCTGTGATTAAATTTGCTCATGATTATTGTACTGCCTTTCTTGATTTATACTCTGTATTATAGAATAGCTTCTGTTAGGCTGTCTATGCATATCTCTCACCAATCACTATTTTTTATCTTCCTCAAAATAGATTCTGCACCTTTAGCTTCTGAGTCAATATCATTCCTCAATGCTGCAGTGATTTTATCCTTTGTTATCTGACCTACTCTGCCTCCTTTCACTTTCTGACAATCCTTCTAAAATGTCAAATTCTGCTGACCATTCAGATGCTAACCTTGGCCATCTTGCAACCTTGTCCCAGTGAGGGATATCTGATCAGAATTTGAATCTGGATTTACGCAAACCCATCTGCCTTGATCGGTTGAAAAATGAGTATATTTGTTATTTTCTATTTGACATATTAAAAATTCTAGGTGGAACCTTTGAATTCACTGTACATCGGTACACGCGACAATAAACCGAACTAAAGTAAACGTGTTGTTTTGCAGCAGTTTTGCACGTTGCATCCAGAGATTTCAGGTGCAAACTCTGCAGTGTGTGCAAAAAGTTATTTCATTTAAAACGGCATCTACACTGTTCCTTCAATGCAGCTAAACTTTCCAAGGTGCTTAAAGAAAACAGATGCTAAGCCACAGAGGGAGCAATTAGTAAGGGGGACTAAAATCTTCTCAAGCCAATGAGGGAATTGCAATAAACACATGTTCAGTCTATCATTGTGCAACTCACATTTGTGAATCCACTTTAAAAAATTGAAACATAAAGATACAAGGAACTGCAGATGCTGGTTTACAAAAAGGTGTGCTGGAGTAACTCAGCGGGTCAGACAGCATAAAGGAGAACATGAATAGGCGACATTTTGGGTCGACATCCTTCTTCACTCAAACATCACCTGTTATCATATTCTTCAGGGATGCTGCCTGATCTGCTGAGTTCCGCCAGGGCCTTTTATCTTTTTCCTTTGTAAATATAGAATGTTGAGTGAAATAAATAGATAATAAGATTTCCTTCAGAAGAAGGTTAAGGGAGTTATCAGAAATCTGACCATGCTTATCAGGAAATATTGAACAGACTGAAGCCCTATTTTCCAATAAATTGAAGGCTGAGAGATGATCTGATGCTACCTTGCGCTGTTCAAATAACATTTTCCTTTTCACAGCTGACTGGAAGAAATCAAACACATTATTGCAGGAAAGTTGGCAATGGATTTGGGAAGTGACAGGGATTTTATGAAAAGATCAGAGATAGAGGGTTATTAAGACTGAGAAGGTCAATTAATTATTTTTTCCCTGGAAGTGAGGATTCCTGTCGGCAGCTTGTGAAAGAAGTCAGCATACTACTTCAGTTCAGTTTCAGTTTAGTTTATTGTCATGTGTATCAAGGTACAGTGAAAAGCTTTTGTTGCATGCTAACCATTCAGCGGAAAGACAATACATGAATACAATCAAGCCATTTACCATGTATAGCTACATGTTAAGGGAATAATGTTGAGTGCAATGTAAAGCCTAAAGTCTGATCAAAGATAGTCTGAGGGTCACCAATGAGGTAGATAGTAGTTCAGGACTGCTCTTTAGTTGTGGTAGAATGATTCAATTGCCTGATAACAGCTGGGAAGAAACTGTCCCTGAATCTGGAGATGCGTGTTTTCATACCTTTTGCCCGATGAGAGAGAGGTGAAGAGGGAGAGGCCAGGGTCCAACTGTTCCTTGATTATGCTGCTGGCCTTGTCAAGGGGGCCTGAGGTATAAATGGAGTCAATGGAGGTTGGTTTGTGTGATCCCAGACCATCACACAAAAAAACAGAATTCCCAATGGTATCACATCTTCTGGGAGTAAAGTAAGGAACTGTCTTCTTGATGGCACCTTGAGGATGCCTTCACCACAAAGAAGGTTCGAGACACTGGCCCACATTGTATCTAATGCCTAACGGGGGGGGGGGGGGGGGGGGTGCCAGCTACATCCATGTCCTTAGACTGAATTAAAAATAAATCATTGTGCTATTGAAGAAAGTGAAATATACCTACAATGGTGTAAAATGATATTTTTTACTCTCATTGGTTTATCTTTTTATAACTTAAGCACTATTGAAGAACTTATCAAAACATATAAGATCATTAAAGGGTTGGACACGTTAGAGGCAGGAAACATGTTCCCAATGTTGGGGGAGTCCAGAACCAGGGGCCACAGTTTAAGAATAAGGGGTAGGCCATTTAGAACGGAGATGAGGAAAAACCTTTTCAGTCAGAGAGTTGTGAATCTGTGGAATTCACTGCCTCAGAGGGCAGTGGAGGCCAATTCTCTGAATGCATTCAAGAGAGAGCTAGATAGAGCTCTTAAGGATAGCGGAGTCAGGGGGTATGGCGAGAAGGCAGGAACGGGGTACGAGTTGAGAATGATCAGCCATGATCACATTGAATGGTGGTGCTGGCTCAAAGGGCCGAATGACCTATTCCTGCACCTATTGTCTAACTTGTAGCTAAGATCAGAAAGACACTTGTCAGCAAAAAGTCTATGTTGCACATTCATCCCATTGAAGTGACACTAGAAATATATCTATATTTCATGAAAAAAATAGTCAATGCATTGTGGTAGGACTGCTGCCTGTTCTTATCGCCAACCTGGGTCGTTGATAATGCAAATCTCAAGTTGGTAATGACTTGGTCTGAAGACCAGAGATTTAACGGGTGGCAGAATAGGGCATAGGTGGCACAGTAGTGCAGCGGGCAGAGCTGCTGCTTCATATTATCAGAGACTAGGGTTAGATCCTGACTTCAGGTGCCCTCTTTGTGGAGTTTGCACATTCTCCATAAGATGCGCGAGTTTCCTCCGATGCTCCCGTTTCCACCCATATCCCAAAAACGTGTGGGTTTGTAGGTTAATTGGCCTCTGTAAATTGCCAGCAGTGTGTAGAACTAGTGCGTAAACAGGTGTAGAGAGATCAATGGTCAGCATGGAAGGTCGAAGTGCTTGTCTCCATGCTGTACCTCCAAACTAATCATGAAAATCTGCGTTCAAGGTGATAATAAATTTCCATCCACCAATTTCTTGTTGTACGGACAGAAATGGAAAATGTAAAACGTGTGTATGCATGTCATTTTCCAGGTGTGTGTATGTGGCTTGGAATCAGAGGCCCCGTGGGCAATCCTTTAGTTGCCGTTGTTATTGAGCTGCATGCATCGCAAGTTACTAATGGGTCTCAATATTGAAATCTGTGATGCACAAGGAGTCTTTTCAAACATTCAGACTGGTCTAAATCAAAGACGTCAACCCAGTAAGGAATGAATATAAATGCAAATAAGAATGGGATGGTGTGTAGATTTTCCACCCGTGGACTGCTGAGAGCTGTTGAAAATGGCACTCACTAGTGCTGTAGAGAAGATCTGTCACCTTGTTTTCCTTTGATAATTATTCAGTTGCACCTTATTCTTCCCAACCCTTCCATCACCAGCAAGTCAAATTTCATCCTCTGGCAGCTTATAATTGAATACTTAACGTAACTGAAATTCAATAAGTCTTTTGCTCTTGACAGCCATCCCAGATGGCCTTGTGTGCTTTTAATTTGTGAGATTCTACAATATTTATAAGACACACGTATTATCAATTTTAGGAAATGATTCTCACTCGGGGACTTAAAGAGAAAAACGAAATCGGTTTCCATTTTTATTTTCTCCATTTTAGAGAATTGCCTTTTTCCTATTTGAGGATTTCAGCCAGAATAAAGACAGGCACATTGGAAAATGACAGCATCTGAGGCGGTCTGCAGATAATTAATGTACATTCCTTATGGAGCAACAGCACCTCATATTTCGCTTGGGCAGCTTACAACCCAGCAGTATGAACGTTGATTTCTCTAATTTCAAGTAATCCATGCATTTCCACTCTCCCCCCCCCCCCCTTCCCCCTAGTTGTCCCACTTGTTCCACAGTTTGCATCCTCATATCCCTTCGTTCTCACCTCTGACTCAGCCAACAATGGACCGCATATTGGATCCTTCTTTGGCCATCTGCTGCCAGCCCTGCTTTGTTCTGGCCTTTTTTTACCTCCAGTTCCCTCCCCTCTACTTTCAGTCTGAAGAAGGGTCCTGACCCGAAACGTCAGCCATCCTTTTTCTCCAGAGATGCTGCCTGACCCGCTGAGTTACTCCAGCACTTTGTGTCTTTCTCTGATATAAACCAGTATCTGCAGTTCCTTTCTACATTCCTTTTCGTCTTGTTTCCATTGCCCATTTGGAAGCTGTGATTGTAAATGGGACAAGCACGTTAGTGTCTCTCAAACTTGAATCTCATTTGCTTCATGATGGTGGAATGTTGCAGCACAGCCAGGGACCTTTCAGTGCATTGCTGGTTATTTGACAGCTATCTATTTGGTCACCTTCACCACCTATTTGCTTTGAGTAATCATTTTGATGGAGCTCAATGCCAGCCTAAGATCCTTGTAAGGGAAAGGTTCAGTCGAAGGCGGTTCTCTCCAATATAATTTATTTTGCAGTGTTCATTTGATTTCTGGACTATCGAATAGATTCTCTACACCTGACCACGTGGTACATTAAAAATTTAACTCTCTGCATTCAGTATCCAGCTGTTACGACTTTAATTACAGTTGTTATATCAATCAGGCATCGTGTTCGACGAACAGACATGAATTTTCATCGAGTTTTTATCTCCCCCTTTAAATATTAGAGGTTTTTCAGCTCTCATCCCTTCAGGACATTCCAAAGTGCTTCAGAGCTAATGAAGTGTTTTTGAAGTACCATGCACGTTGTAAGCATTTCACCCATTACCACTTTATTTCCACATTTAAAAAGGAGAAATATTTTGCTGCAGCTGACTAGTAATTACTGCAGTGAGTCATTGTACTGGAAGCCAGCATGATGCGTGTGGCTTTGTGTTGTATTTTTAGTTATCTTTTTGTGCATTGCTCCAGCACATAAGCAGGCAAATAAATGTGTAATACTCCAGACAAGGAGCATCTGGTTTAGGATTTGGAAATCTTAACTTATGCCCTGTTGCACATTAGAATATTCTGCCCAACATTTGTTCCTTTTATTGGGCCTACACTGTCGCAGTGACATAACTAATAGAGCGATCACCACACAGCTCCAACAGCCCAGGTTCTATACCGACATCAGGCGCAGTCTGTGTGGAGTTTACAAGTTCTCTTATCAATATGTACGTTTCCTGTGGTGGCTCTGATTTCCTCCTCTCTTCTAAAGACATATGGGTTTTAGAATGGGGATGAGGAATTTCTTTAGCCTGAGGGTTGTGAATCTGTGGAATTCATTGCCACTGACGGCTCTGGAGACAAAGTTATTGGGTATTTTTAAGGCAGAGGTTTGATTATTAAGTGTTCTTGATTAGTAAGTGTGTCGAAGGTTACGGGGAGATGGCAGGAGAATGGGTGGAGAAGGAAAAATAGATCAGCCATGATTGAATGGCAGAGCAGACTTAATGGGCTGAATAGACAATAGACAATAGGTGCAGGAGTAGGCCATTCGGCCCTTTGAGCCAGCACCACCATTTAATGTGATCGTGGCTGATCATTCTCAATCAGTACTTCGTTCCTGCCTTCTCCCCATACCCCCTGAATGGCCTAAATCTGCTCCTACAGTGCCCTCCATAATGTTTGGGACAAAGGCCCATCATTTATTTATTTGCCTCTATCCTCCGCAATTTGAGATTTACAACAGAAAAAATCACGTGGTTAAAATTGTCAGATTTTAATAAAGACCATTTCTATACATTTTGGTTTCACCATGTAGAAATTATAGCTGTGTTTATACATAGTCCCCCCATTTCAGGGCACCATAATGTTTGGGACACATGGCTTCACAGGTCTGTAATTGCTCAGGTGTGTTTAAATGCCTCCATAATGCAGGTATAAGAGAGCTCTCAGCACCTAGTCTTTCTTCCAGTCTTTCCATCACCTTTATCAACATGAGAACCAAAGTTGTGCCAATGAAAGTCAAAGAAGCCATTATGAGACTGAGAAACAAGAATAAAACTGTTAGAGACATCAGCCAAAATCAACTGTTTGGAACATAATTAAGAAGAAAGAGAGCACTGATGAGCTTACTGATCGCAAAGGGACTGGCAGGCCAAGGAAGATCTCCACAGCTGATGACAGAATTCTCTCTATAATAAAGAAAAATCCCCAAACACCTGTCCGACAGATCAGAAACACTCTTCGGGAGTCAGGTGTAGATTTGTCAATGACCACTGTCCGCAGAAGACTTCATGGACAGAAATACAGAGGCTACACTGCAAGATGCAAACCACTGGTTGGCCACAAAAATAGAATGGCCAGGTTACAGTTCGCCAAGAAGTACTTAAAAGAGCAACAACAGTTCTGGAAAAACGTCTTGTGAACAGATGAAATGAAGATTAACTTATATCAGAGTGATGGCAAGAGCAAAGTATGGAGGAGAGAAGGAGCTGCCCAAGATCCAAAGCATACCACCTCATCTGTGAAACACGGTGGTGGGGGTGTTCTGGCCTGGGCATGTATGGCTGCTGAAGGTACTGGCTCACTAAACCTCATTGATGATACACCTGCTGATGGTAGTAGCATAATGAATTCTGAAATGCATAGACACATCCTACCTGCTCAAGTTCAAACAAATGCCTCAAAACTCATACAATACAATACAATATATCTTTATTGTCATTGTACAGGGGTACAACGAGATTGGGAATGTGCCTTACATACGATGCAATAAATTAATTAGCTAATCAGTATAAATTTAGACAACCCAGTGAAACAAAATTAGAAACAGTTTTAAAACAGAATAAATTTCAAGTAGGTCTGTGCCGTAGGTCATTGACCGGCGGTCTTTCTACAGCAAGACAATGATCCCAGACATACTGCTCAAGCAACAAAGGAGTTTTTCAAAGCTAAAAAATGGTAATTTCTTGAGTGGCCAAGTCAATCACCCGATCTGAACCCTATTGAGCATGTCTTTTATATGCCAAAGAGGAAACTGAAGGGGACTAGCCCCCAAAACAAGCGTAAGCTAAAGATGGCTGCAATCCAGGCCTGGCAGAGCATCACCAGAGAAGACACCCAGCAACTGGTGATGTCCATGAATCACAGACTTCAAACAGTCATTGCATGCAAAGGATATGCAACAAAATACTAAACATGACTACTTTCATTTACATGATATTGCTGTGTCCCAAACTTTACGGTGCCCTGAAATGGGGGGACTATGTATAAACACTGCTGTAATTTCTACATGGTGAAACCAAAATGTATGAATATGGCCTTTATTAAAATCTGACAATGTGCACTTTAACCACATGTGATTTTTTCTCTCTTGCAATTCTCAAATTGTGGAGTACAGAGGCAAATAAATAATCGATGGGTCTTTGTCCCAAACATTATGGAGGGCACTGGATGTCTTATGGCCTTATGGGTTTTATAGATTAATTCACTGTTTGTAAATTGTCCTTGCTTTGTAGATGAGAGATAGATTTTGTAGGTGAGAGGAGGTGGAGTTGATGTTAATAGCTGGACAATATGCATGAAAGTGGAATGAGTGTAGAAGTGGATGCATGATGACTGGCATGGACTCATTTGGCCAAAAGCTGTTCTGCGTCTCTAGATCCATGAAGTTACAGTGGTCCTCTCATTTTTGTTATATTGTGTTAACTTTTTTCATGGACTGAGTGTACCCAAGCATCAAACCTCTGAAATTAATATTGCAGGAAGAGCCATCTGGCCCATTAAATGCATGCCAGGTGAAAATGGACATGAGGCTAATTCCACTTGCCAACTCTGAGCCATGGCAAAATATACCACGGCCGTGGCTGTCATCTAAGTGGTACTTATTGGTCTTATTGTTTAACTGCGGGTAATGTTTCATTTCACTACACATTTATGTGTATATGACAAATAAACGACTATTGATATTGACTTACTGTGATGAGTGCTTCTGCCTCCACTCACTTCCAGGAAGTAAGTTCAACGCCACCTCTACTTTTTGAGTGAGGTAATATTTCCTTAACACTTCCCTAGGAGACATCCCCTCTTGATCTTGTCCTTTCTGGAGTGGGCAATTGATCATTTCTGCTCAACCTGGCGTAATTTTATACATCTCAATAAATCTTCCCCTGGCATCCTGTGTTCGAAAGAACATATCCCTAGCCAAGCCAGTCTTACTTTCTTGATAATTAATATTTCTTCACCCTCGGCAGTATCCCCATAAATCTCCTCTCCACCATTTCTCGTGCTATGGCATCCCTCCCGTTGTAAGGTGACCAAAGCTTTGCACGGAACCAAATGAGATGAGGCTGCAACGGGCCTTTATGGCGAGCTGTAGCTTGGACTGTGAAAAATTGCATCAAAATCTGGGGACTATTGCATATGGACACAGTGGGCTGTTTCATGTATGGGCTACTTAATCGGGGTTTGTCTTTATGTATGGCAATAATCGCACAGATCCACATACAAAAAATGTATTTTGCTGTAGCTATGGTACACGTGACAGTAAAAAAAAACATTGAACCAGACTGAGGGAACTCAGTTTCTCAAATCTGATAGTTACGGCAGAAATCTTGCAATAGAAAATCCAAATCTGGGGACGATACTAAGCAGCACGATTGGAGATTAGTTTTGCACTGTTGAAAAGCTGAGTAAAAATCTTAATAGAGTCATTGAACTCCTGTGTTGTAAGCTTCAGTAACTTGAAATAATTTACAGCTAGTCACTGTGTCAAATCAGTGGTCACAATAACAATTGATACCTAATTTTTAATTTTATTGTAGCAATTAGCACACTGGAAGGTTGTAATCTACAGGCTAAGTCAGTGTTTGAATTTTTTTTCTAGCAGGATCATTGCACTGAAGCAAGGGCATCAAAACACTGATTCTTAATTGTTCTTGCATTACTCATGGTATCAGTGCACCTGGCTATAAATGTCCTCAGAACATAGATCATTTTTCAGCCAATTAATTTGACAAACTTTTATAGTCTTCAAAGACAATGAAAGTATGTGACTGAGAAACGAATGAAAGGCAAGCTAATTGTATAGGTAAAGATTTGTGTAGGTACCGAATTCCTCAGTGCATATATGAATGAATGGTAAATTATGGATGGTCAGGGATGATAAAAAAAACACAGCCAAAGGTATAGGTTTGTCATGAACACAAGCAGCATTGTTAATAGCGACTCTGGACTGATTAATTTACACAATTATTAATGAAATAAACTTCGACATAGAACTGCTGTAAATGGATTTCAATGTAAACTAATTTTAATTTTAACTTTGGATCTAAAGGGAAATAGATTATTTCACTTAAGGTGAAAAGCAAGAAACAATTGATGGAAACAAAGAACTGCAGATGTTGGTTTACAAAGAAAAGAAACAAAGTACTGGAGTAACTCACTGCAGTATCTCTGGAGAACATGGATAGATGACGATTTAGGTCCGGATCTTCTGTCGGACTGATTGTAGTGCGGGGTAGGGGGGAGGAGAAGCAATAGATGTTCACCTGTAGGCAAAAACGTTAGCTCGAGCATCTGAAAGTAGACGATTGAGAATGATTGTCCATGATCACATTGAATGGTGGTGCTGGCTCGAAGGGCTGAATGGCCTACTCCTGCACCTATTGTCTATTGTTGTACATAGCCCTGATTATATTACTCCTTGAGCAGTTCTGGGCACCATAAATTTGGAAAGACACACTCATCTTTGAGGGTGTGTAATACAGATTTATTGGACTATAAATTTTGAATTCCAATAAATAAATTGTAATAGATTTCATAATCTTAGTTTATTTTTCTTGGAATTTAGGGTATTAAACTTGATTTGATTGAAGTTCTAATAATTTTAAAAATGGTATACATATACTGTTTCCACGGGTTGATTAGACTAGATCTAGGATATAGTTTAAAGACATGGAAGTCAATGGGGTTCACTGGGAAACACTCCCAATGGCTCGGGTTATACCTGGTATAAAGTAAATGGTTATCAATGTCGGAGGTCAATAATCTCAGTTTTGAAGCTTTGTTCTGAGGATCCAGCTATGCCCAACAGCTATTCTATCTGTTTGGGCATCAGGGATTATGGGGAGAAGGCAGGAGAAATAGAGTTGAGAGGGAAAGATAGATCAGCCATGATTGAATAGCAGAGTAGACTTCATGGGCCAAATGGCCTAATTCTGCTCCTCTAACATGAATTTATGTTCTTTCTGTTATATGGCTAGGTTGTTTGCTGGTGATTGCACAACACATTGTTCCATTTACAACACATTAGCAAGTGAAGCAGACCATCCTTATATGCTGTAAGATTCAGGCATGGTCTGATAAGTGGCAAAGTTACATTCACATCAGCTAGGCAATGACCTTTTCCAACAAGAGAGAGACTAACCACCTCTTCACGTATGCCTGACAGTCATTGATATTGCCATCAATGAGATCCCTGCCATTATTCTCTTGGTAATTACCATTGATTAACTGGGCCAGTTTAGACTGTTAGCTGTCAGGGGAAATAGTTGAGGCAGGTACTATCGCAACGTTTAAGAAACATTTAGAAGGTACATGGATAGGACAGATTTAGGGGGATATGCACCAAACGTAGGCAGGTGGGACTAGTGTAGATGGGACATGTTTAGCGGTGTGGGCAAGTTGGGCAGAAGGCCTGTTTTCATGCTGCATGATTCTGACTATGACTCTAAGAGCAGATCAGATACAGGATACTTTGCAGTGAGTGACTCAATTCCTAGTACCTCGCAGCCTAGGGGAATAAGTGAGCGAAAATGACAGAATATTGCTGGGAATAATGTAGCTCCGAGTATCAATAAAACTGAATACCAGATTCATAACAAAGCAGCTCACCTGATGGGTAATCCATCAACCTTCCACAGACGTCTGTTACATTTTCCACATGCTAATATTTTGTGACCTTTTTCTTTTTAACATGTGAAATAGGATGTCAAGACTCAAAGTCGCTATGGTCACAGCTACAATGATTCGTTGGCGCGGAAAAGCCACATTGATGACTACAGCACTTGGGACATTGTCAAGGCCACACAGTAAGTGCAATTTCTTTTTGGAAACATGCTGGAATCTGTTGTATTTTGATTTGTTTGTGAAAGATTAAATAGAAGAAATAGCTGAAAGATATAGCAGAGCCAATATTTAAATCTAGTTGACTTCTATCTTTCATCCGCAAATGTGGGTAATCATATTTTGTATCATGTGCATTAACTTGCATTGTAGAGTGTTTTTAATAAAGATAATTTACAAGTTTAATCAGTCAAAAATAAAGGTTGAGGCACAGTGGAGCCATACTCACCTGGCAGATGAGAGATCATGATCAAAAAAGTAGTGCTCCCTTGTCGAGGCTAGACCATTGCACTTTGGATATGTGGGCACCTGAGATGTCCATATTTGGTAGGGCCGCACAGTGGCACAACTGGTGGATTTGCTGTGTCTCAGCAATAGAGACCCAGGTTTGATCCTGACTTTGGGCGCTGTCCCACATCCCCACAAGACGTACAAGTTTGTAGGTTCTTTGTCCTCTGTAAATTGCCCCAACTGTGTGAAGGGAGTGGATGCGAAAGTGGGATAACACAAAACTAGTGTGAGCAGGTGATCAAAGGTTGGTGTGGAAAAAGGCCGAAGAGCCTGTATCCATGCTCTATCTCTCAAATAAACTGTTGAGAGAGGTGGCCAAAATCCTGGTTTGAGGAAGGTCTTAAAAGAGTGGGGGAATATAAAGTGAATGGGAGCTGAGCTCAGCTGCTAAGATGGAGCTAGAGGTATGGGTCACAAGAAGGTCGAATCAGTGATAAAAATGAACTGCCGATGCTGGTTTATACCAAAGATAGACACAAAGTGCTGGAGTAATTTAGCTGGAGTAATTCAGCATCTCTGGAGAACATGGATAGGTGACACAAGAAGTAAATGGCTAGGTGACGTTTCTGGTCGGGACCCTTCTTCAGACCACCTACGTCACTTATCCATTTTCTCTGGAGATGCTGCCTAACCCGCTGAGTGAATCCAGCATTTTGTGCCTAAGTTTGAATCAGTGATGGAGAGCACTGAGAGATGTAAGCTTGGACTGTGTTCCCACAGTAATGAGGGGTGAGGTCATTCAGGAATTAATCGCGAGAGTGAGAATTTCAAATGAGAAACAATGAGCACCAGGAAACGCTGCATGTCAGGACAAAAAGAATGATTGACTGGATGCACAAGAGACTGTAGATGCTGGAATTTGTTTTGTTTGTTAAATGAACGGTTTACCGAGTTTCAAGAGTCAAGGATATTTAATTGTCGTGCGTACCGAAGACGGACACAATGAAATTGCAGCAACAGCATAACAGGTCTACTCATAGGTAACACAATAAACAAAAAGTTCAATAAATTTAAAAAAACTTAGGCTCCAAGGCCATTTTAGAGAACATTGGAAGAATTAAGTCTGAAGGTGGGGAGAAGTGGATGAGTTGCAATGCCAGTTAAGTTTGGGCAGGGACAGGTGATTATATGGAAGCCGCAGAAAGCAATCTTGACAAAGTGGGAAGTTGGCTCAGGATTAAATAAAATGTTACGGCTACACCAGTGACAGCAGTTTCTCTTTTCCTTAGTGTTTGAATTTGTCTGTGAATGTTGCTAATGCTGTTGTTTGAAAATATTTCCTTACTTCAGTTGTTCATTAGACATAGGAGCAGAATTAGGCTTTTCGGCCCATCGAGTCTATTCTTCCATTCCTCTGGGTGTTACAATGAGTGGGTTGGAAGTATTAACTTAATCAATTGATTTTTTATTTAAAATAAAGCATGATAGGTTTAAAAGTGCTCGGCACACTGAGAGACATAAATGGGGTAGACTGTCAGACCTTTTTCCCTAGATGCACAAATAAAGTACCAGGGAGCAGAGCTTTAAGGTGGGAGGAGTAAAGTTTAAAGGAGTTGTGCAGAGCAATTTGTTTTTACACAGAGCGTCGTGAGAGCCTGGAACGTGCTGTCGAGGGTGATGGTTGAAGCAGATAGGATCATGGCATTTAAGAGGCTTTTGGATAGGTATTTGGATACACAGAATGGAGAGATATGGATTATGTGCAGGTAGAGAGTAGATGGTCTTGGGATCATGTTTGGCACAGACATTATGGACTGAAGGGCCTGTTCTTGTGCTGTACTGGTCTCTGTTCTAAATGCAGAGATCCTAAATTGAAAATGGTACAGAATGCACCGTTTTAAGAAATCAACATAGATAAAATGCAAAAACGAGTCTTACTTTTGGAGCGATTTCCCTGTAGATTATTTAGCAGTGGAGCTCTTTGACTCTGGGTGATTTTGAACAGCAGATGGACGGAGCTAAGCTGCTTAATGTCAATGCAAATGCTGGAAATTAGGGAGAGTTTGCAAGTTTCGCAGACAAACCCAAGGGAAGGACATGGTGAATTATTTCCATAGCCTGGCTCTTTAAATCAATCTGCATCCATGCACATTTTTTTACGAATACAAGTAGGTTGATTTCTTTACCCCCAATAACCACTCAACAAAGTTCAAGTTTTGTTTATTTTTGTTGTTTTGCAGGGAACACTGCAAGTAAATTTATGCCACTTGCAGATGCAACTCATCCAATCTTCCATTCCCCTGTCACTCTCTTCGCCATATTCACAAAGCTCCATCTCATTAATCATGTTCAATGGCACTTTACTGTCACGTATACCTCGATACAGTAAAATTCTTTGTTTTGCTTACAGTTCAGTAAAATCATTCTAAGCATAAGCACGATCATAAGTACAAAAGTACGATGATTGTAGTGTAAGAATAGTAGACTTCACCGAGGCAGTACACAAAGACGACATGTTTCCGGTGGCATTTAGTGCCAAAGTTTAAAGTTCTTAAAAAAGATAGTGTCTTATCTTGGCCATAAAGGCCCATTGTCCTGGCAGATTCTCTAGGTCGGTGTTGCAGGGGTTGGTCTGGCCTGGCGATGCTGTCGATGTCCTCCACCGCTGCAGGCTGCGCCCAATCAACATGATCCCCAGGCTACAGCAGGGCCTCCCGCGGCCCACTCCACCGACACATCGACCTGTCACAATCACGCCACGATCACGCCGTGCCCTCGCCTTCCGCGACCACCGCTCAGCTTCCGTGTTGCGGGGCGTCTCCAGCGCCTGACCCCAGAACCCCAGTGCTTCCAAGGGCGTGGGAGACAAATCCCCAGCCTGCTCCCTGGCACTGATTCTCTCCCCAATCTGCCACCAACACCGCCAACCTCAAGGTAGCAAGCTGGCTGTGCTGAAACCTGAGAGGTAGGGAAAAAAATTGGCCAGCCCGAATGCAGTGGGTCAGATGAGTTCTTCTGCACCTCACACTTCAATAATTCCACAATGGGTGACATTGACCCGTGCTTGCAGACCGTGTGAGTTCAACCAAGCGTAAAGGAACAATTCCAGTCAAGAGACAGATCTTATCATCCCATCATGCGGGGCGGAATTTAAATGCGAGTGCTTTGCTTGGGATGCTGTCAAATGCACTGCCTGCCCTCTCCCTTAATTCACTCTCCAGATGTGGCTCTGTCTTCGATGATGTGAGGAAGCTAATTAGTTGCCCTCTTGAACCCTTCCTATTGTGTGGTGCAGACGCTCTCCCTGTGCTGTTCAGTTTCTTTGTTCTGCTTTCGATCCACTGGCTGCCTCACTTGGCCCATTCAATGGGCGGTTCGGTGTCGAATCTTGTTGACAGAGGACATCGACTGGAGATGGGCCAAACTGAGACAAGTTAAAGATGACAAGAGTCTGTACTGAAGGACATTAATGAACCAGTTGGTGTTTTAATGAGAATCCAACAATGGTGGAGTCAATCAGCTGGAAACAGCTGTTTGTCTTGTAATTCAAACACTTGAACGTTAAATCTCGATGAACAAATCTATATTTTCAAATTCTACCTTTGCATGCCAAATGCAAGGATTTAGATGAATTGTAAAATTTGATATAAAGTGTTGCAAATGCCTTGCAAAAGGTTCACCTTTAAAAGCATTTGTTTTACAACTCAGTATTATAAGCACTTTGATTATAAGTGCTTTTATTATAAGTGCTTTGTCTCTGTGTAGTTATTGCCCACAAACTGGCTGATAGTCTATTTCGCATATCGGTGGAGATGGGGCCAATCAGTGTGGTACGCTGTTTTATTTGCTATTTTATTTCAGTTTTGTTTAAATTTCAATTGCAATTCTAGTGGTTATAATGTTTAAATGTTATGTTTTTAGTTTACCTGCGTCTTTATAATGCATAAGCCCTTTGCCAGCAAACTGCAGCAGAACCAGGGAGAGCAACTCGCACATGCCTGGCAAAAGGAAGTCTTTCCTTTCCCGTGACATTTGTAAAGTGGGGTAAACTGAAAGATGCTCAGCATAATTGTGGTGCAAAACGCAAAGTGCTGGAGGAACTCAGCGGGTCAGCCAGCATCTGTGGAGGGAACGGACAGATGACATTTTAGGCCGAGACCCTTCTTTAGACTTTGTGAGTGTATCACAGCAACAAATTTATTCCAAAAACGAAATCTAGTCGATTGAACTCTGGTTTCAACCCCAGAAAATGTAAAGGATGTTTGGAACTTTGCTCTGGTTTTAGAATGTCTTTGTAGATAATAGTTGACATAAAAGCAAAAATATTTCAGATAGTCAGCAGCAACTGACATTTATATAATGCCTTTAATCGTGGTTCAATTACTATTTTGTAATTAAATTGCTTAATGGCTAAAACCGACACAAACTATGACTTTAGAATTTAAAAAAAGAGATACAACTTTGGAAACAAGCCCTTTGGCCCAATGAGTCCGTGCCGACCAACGATCACCCCATACACCAGAACTATCCTATGCACTCGGAACAATTCACAATTAAAGAAACCAATTAACCAATGAACAAATCTAATTTTCAAATTCTACCTTTGTATGCCAAATTCAAGGATTTATATGAATTGTAAAATTTGATATAAAGTGTTGCATTGCCTTGCAAAAGGTTCACCTGTCTTTGGGATGTGGGAGGAAAGTGGAGCACCCGGAGAAATCCCACATGGTCGCAGGGAAAATGTACAAACTCCGTACAGACAGCACCCGTAGTCAGGATTGGACCCGGATCTCTGCTGCTGTAAGATAGCAACTCTATGTCTGCACCACTGTGCTGCCACTGTGCCGCCGTTAATTAAGGAAATAAATGTGGAGAGGCTGCGGCAGAGAATTCCAGCGCTTAGGACCGAACATAAGTGCTAATGGAAGAACAATTAATTTGGGAATGAAGAAGTGGCAGCATTGAGAGAAGCAGATATCGCAAAGGTTTATGAAAGATGAACGAGAGAAGTTGAAATGGGAATTTTAACACTAAGATTTGGTTTAGTTTATAGAAAAAGCATGGAAACAGGCCCTTCGGCCCACTGTATCCACGTCAACCATGATCACCCGTCCACACGAGTTCGATGTTATCCCACTTTATCATCTACTCCCGACACACTAGGGACAATTTACAGCCGTCAATTAACCTACAAACCCACATGTCTTTGGGATGTGGGAGGAAACCGGAGTGTCTATATAAATTTACAAGGTCACTCCTCTGCTTCCAGCCCTCCAGGGGAAAAAGTCGCACACAATCCAGCTTCTGAGGCACAATTGGCAAATTGGATCCAAAATTGGCCTGGTGATAGGAAGATGAGGATGATGGTGGAGAGTTGTTAATGTGATGAGGAGGATTGCTCGGACGTGGTACCAGAACTGATCATGCGCACTTTCTTTGGTTACCACTTATTGCTCAAATTTAATGTCATTTCTGCAGTTTGGTTAATCGTCAAACTGAGCAATTGCTGGTTTTTTAACTTTCAAACACTAGAAATTATAAATTTAGGCTTGCGAGTTGGTTGAAATTGTCTATGTGCTAGCTTTATCAAATGAAGAAAATTAGATATTAATTCAATAAGGTGATGGTTAAACTTTTGTCCAATTTTTTAAAACAGCAAAAAATGAAATGGAGGAACTCGGCAACATCTGAAGAGGCAAAAGGATGATTGACACTTCCGGTCGATCTATTTTTTAAATACAGGTCCACCACAGATTTTCCAGCAACTACTGGTCCGGTACCTCTAATCCAGACAAAAGTACAAGGGTGCTGGAAAATTGTTGGTGGACCTGTCGTTTATTTGGATTAGGCATGGACAGCTGTTATTTTATTTCCACTGCACACTGAGCTCAGTCTTCATTAAAAAATGTACTTTTTGCTCAATTAGTCCTTTCCAAAAGATCTACCGTTCTCTGCCCATGAAGCTGCTGCGTTTGAAAGGCAGTAGTATGTGAAAAAATGCAAGTTATTTACTCTTTCAGCTTGAGTTGTTCAGTGGAAGCAAGGTCCCTAGCGGCTATTATGTTCTCCTTTATTTCATATTATATCATTATCACTGGCACATATGTACTGCACAAAACGTTTGCTTTCAGTGGAGAATAGATTGATCAAGCTTGGAATTTCTTGCTGAGAAAGCCATCCCTGTTGAGTAAATCTGAACGTGCAATGTTTTCTTTAGTGCATTGTGCACGGCCTCTAAACTATTTTGATGTGACAATGTAGCACCTCTGACTGACTTTCTAGACATATGTTTCCACTAAGGAAGGACTGCAAAAGTAGGGGTACAGTTCCACCTCTGATGTTCCAGAGCCTTTCTGGATTATCTGTTTTGCTAGACCAACAGAGGCATCCAATGGTACCGGAACAGTCCGCCGAGGGCCAAGGCTTCTTCAGACTTTGAAGACCCAAGACGTCACCCATCCGTGGCCTCCAGGAGAAGCTGCCTGACCCGCTGAGTTACTTGAGCATTTTGTCTGTCTTTGGTAAACCAGCATCTACAGTTCCTTGTTTCTGCATTGTAATATGGGGGTTGTGTAATACTGAGCAAGTTGTTTGTATCAATTCAATGATTCATATGTGTTTACACGTGTTGTGGAATGAGGAGTGGGAAGTTTGAGATGTTAGAGCAAAGGGCGGCTCTGAATACATGCAGTTTTTAGCAATTGGCATTGGATAGAAAATTGCATCAGGAATTCCTGGTACCCTTTCTTTAACCCTCTCTACCATGTACTCTAGCCCGAGTATTATGTGACCACCTATTACTTACCCCTCACCCCTAAGAAAATCGCTGCAATATGTTTGAATGATTGAGATCAGGAATTTCATGGACTGACCAAGTTAGAGTTATTCTACACAATACAACTTCAAGTTTAGCATCAAAGTATATTTTTCAGTCAGTTGTATGTAAGTGCTGAGAAATAAGATGGAAATCAATGATGATGATGCAGCTTACAACCAAATCAATGATGATGAAAAAGCTTACAACCAAAGCATAATGAAGAGACAAGTAGAGCAATGTTATTTTCCTTCCTTTCTAGGTATGGTATATTTGACCGATGTCGAGAGCTGGTGGAGGCAGGTTATGATGTACAACATCCTGATAAAGAAAATGTAACACTTCTTCACTGGGCTGCTATCAATAACAGAATTGATCTGAGCAGGTAGGTTTTTAACTGCTATGAACAAACTGCTGTTAAAAAGGCTGTAACAAACCATTTTATAAAAAACATCCTGTCAATTAACAAATCTGCCCATAGTCTAGTTCACTTTCTGAAAATTGCATACATGCATTAAGTATTTCTCAAGCTTTTACAGAATGCCTGCAGTCTATATTTGGTGTGTTGACCTAAAACTTTGCCTATTCTTCGTCCATTTCTTCCTTCTTGGTTGCATTCTCGGGTTCACAGTTTGCATAATATCTGGTGATAGAGGGGAACTGTTTGATAAAGTAGGCAAGTACTTGACGATGGCATAGGTTTACAAGTCAGGGCAGAAATTGTCAAGGATATGCGAAAAGGCTTGAATGGACTGGATGTGGAGAGGATGTTTCCACTAGTGGGAGAGTCTAGGACTAGAGGTCATAGCTTCAGAATTAAAGGACGTTCTTTTAAGAAGGAGATGAGGAGAAATGTATTTAGTCAGAGGGTGGTGAATCTGTGGAATTCTTTGCCACAGAAGGCTGCAGAGGCCAAGTCAGAGATAGATAGATTTTTGATTGGTACAGATGTCCGAGGTTATGGGGAGAAGGCAGGAGAATGGGGTTAGGAGGGCGAGATAGATCAGCCATGATTGAATGGCGGAGTAGACATGATGGGCCGAATGGCCTAATTCTACCCCTATCACTTATGACCTTAAAACTGTGGCCAAGACTAAATTATTGAGCTAGGACTTGCTGTTAAGGCAGGTTGCTTGTATTTTCTAATATAAAACCCAGCTGAAGATTTTGGTGAATCTTCAATGTAGATCTGGTGCTAAGCGCAATTAGAGCCGCACAGTGGCGCAGCGGGTAGAGCCGCTGCCTCATAGCACCAGAGACCCGGATTCAATCCTGACCTCGGGTGCTGTCTGTGTGTGGGGTTTGCACGCTCTCCCTGCGATCGCATTGGTTCCTCCGAGTGCTCCGGTTTCCTCGCACATCCCAAAGACGTGCGGGTTTGTAGGTTCATTGACCTGTGTAAATCGCCTGTAGTGTGCAGGGAGTGGATGAGAAAGTGGGATAACATAGAACCAGTGTGATCGGGATATCGGTAGTCAGTGTGAACTTGGTGGATCGAGGGGCCTGTTTTAATGCTGTATCTCTAAACTAAACTAAGCAGAAGCTCGAAACTTTGCCAGCTGTCAGATTGGTCAAGCACCTTGAATTCTGCTTGGATTAATTTAGAAGTCCCACTGTTCAATCAGTTCACACCAATACTATTTAATAATTAAACTATAAAAAGTATAATAATTTTTTTAAATATTGGGAAAATTTAAATCCCAATGTGTACTGTCTCTCTGCAGTACACAGTGATTATCACCTTTTTACGTGTAAGCCTCACCCCCCCCTCCTTACTACAATCATGGGCTCTTTGATTAATATTGTAATCTCATCTCTCCTTTGACATTCCCCTCCCCATCCTGTCAAGCTTGAAGATTTTACAGACTGGAGTCTTTCTCGTGTCCCTGTTGTAGCAACAATATCATGTTCCCATCTGCTTCTCCGTGTCCACAAATCATCTGTGTCGAAAGGAACCGTAGAGGCTGGTTTCTTCCTCCCCTCTATTTTCAGTCTGAAGAAGGGTCCTTTTTCTCCAGAGATGCTGCCTGACCTGCTGAGTTTACACTTGCACTTTGTGTCTACCCGCGAATCATCTGCCTTACTTGCACGTGGAGTGAATGTTGTCAGTCATTCCCCATTAGCTTTGCCGAGGGATCTGTGCTCTGAAACTATGCCATGGACTGCTAACCCATTCTTTTGCAGGGAGAGATACAGCTGTGAAGGAGAAGGGCAAGTGTTGGGGAGAATTAAATCACCTAAAATACTCAATTAATGAGATTGAGATGAACCGGAATTCAATGAAATACAAACACATAAAAAGCAAAACACTGCAGATGTAGGACATTTGAAGTAGATAGCGGGGAATGTTGAATGTACTCGCATGGCATCTGTGCTGAGGAATGGTTCATGGCTTGGGTCCGTAAACCTTCCTTCAGATCTCTCTTCACAAATGCTGCCTAACATACTGAGTGTTCCCAACCGTCTGTTTTTTTCACACCCCTCCCCCTGGCTCCATTGCTTCATTATCCACAACTCTTCATACCTGCCTCACACCTGTTATTCTTATCCATGGCCTTTGTTCCAACCATCTGCATGTTTAAATCCCCCAGGCCTGTGTTGACCTACTACCTGCCGCGCTTTGTCCTTCCTCTCTCTTTTTCCGTCTTTTTCTTCACCTCCTTCCCCCCCCCCCCCCGCCTACAATTCAGGGACAGTTTGTTATCAGCTGTAATCAGTCCTGAGCTACTCTCTACTTCATTGGAGACCCTCGGACTATCTTTAATCAGACTTTACTGTACTTTATCTTGCATTCAACGTTATTCCCTATATCATGTATCTGTACACTGTGGATGACTCGATTGTAGCCATGTATTGTCTTTCCACTAAGTGGTTCGCAAGCAACAGAAGCTTTACACGTGACGATAAGCTAGACTATAGCGAGGTTCTGACTTTTCATCTACCTCATTGGAGACCCTCAAACTGTCTTTAATCGGACTTTATTGGACTTTATCTTGCATGAGACGTTATTTCCTTTATCCTGTATCGGTACACTGTATCATGTACGATAATCATGTAGAGTCTTTTCTTTGACTGGATAGCATGCAACAAAAAAGCTTTTCACTGTACCTCGGTACACTTGACAATAATAAACTAAACTAAATCAGTGAAAGTCTTGACCTGAAACATCACCTATCCATGTTCGGGCCCATCAGTAATATTTTATTTACACAATCACATGGATATTGGCTGCTGGAGGCACCCCCGATACACGGAGGAGGTCAGCAGGGGAGAGGGATGTCGGGTCACGGGCCTGCAGCAGCCTGGAGCTTACCTGGGTCGGGGCAGCTCTGGTACTTCCAACACTTGGACCAGAGTGTTTTCTTCCTTGTAAAAGGCACCAAAATATGGCAACTGTACATTTGTAGTTGTGCAAACGAATTTCACTCTGCTGTGCATACCTGACAATAAAAACCCATTGAACCATTCTGAGCAGGACCCACTGCCAGTTGCTCAGCTGTCACCTTCCACAGATGATTAAAAACTATTGGAAATTGATGTCTGCTTGGTTGATTGTGATCTCCTGAACTGAAAGTGATAATTGAAGACCCTGAAGAGAAGATTTTATTTAAAAGCGGGGCACCTATTTATCTTATTGTGCAACTGATTTTGTTTGAGGCACATTTGTCACCTTTGTTGGCCATCTGCTAATCACTCCTCCTCGTATCACTTGCTATGTTTTGCTCCACTCCCACCTCTTTACCAGCTTTATCCTCCCCACTGTAATCTGAAGAGCGGTATTGACTTGAAACGCCCTCTGCCTATTCCCTCAGACGTGCTGCCTGACCAGCCAAATTTCTCCACCACTTAATTTTTGGCTTTTATTTATTTTCATTATCCCGTTCTAAATAACGTGCGTTATTGACATCTTCCTGATCTGAAGAAAATACATTACCCTGTAAGACAAGTGATGCATTCCTTCTCTTGAAAGGAATTTGTGTGACTTTGAGATTATCAAGCATCAGCTTGAGTGGTTAACAGTGCATTTGCAGTTTGCATGTTTAGCTTCAGTGAAAATGCCTTTGCACAGACATCGATCCCCTGTGTAAACTGGCCCAGCTGTCAGCAAAGAGAAGTGAAACTTGAACCAAGCCATGCTCCTGTCATCGTGTCCTCCAGAGTCTGACACAAGGTTCAGGATTCACATTATAGCCCAGATACCTGGTGCAATTGTGGCATGACGAGCAGGTGGAAATTATGTAGTGCCGTGTTGCAATTCTGTGCTTGTTCAGCTAGAACATTATCAACAAAAGCTTAGACACAAGGAAAAAAAGATGTCTCGTGTAATTGGGCCCTAACCCCTCCCCTGTATCCACCTATCACTTAAGATAGACACAAAATGCTTGAATAACTCAGTGGGTCAGGCAGCATCTCTGGAGAAAATGGATTGGTGATGGTTTGGGTAAGGCCCCTCCTTTAAACTAATTGTGGGGAGGCGGGAGGGTGGAAAGAAAGCAGGAATTTACCCCCATCCCCCTCACACAATGTCTGAAGAAGGGTTCTGACCCAAAACGTCACCTATCCATGTTCTTCAGGGATGCTGTTTGACCTGAAATTGACCCGAATTTCAGCAGAGTGAAATTCGTTTGAACTACAAATGCACAGCTGCCATATTTTGGTGCCTTTTACAAGGAAGGTCGAGTTACTCCAGCACTTTGTGTCTTTTATCAATAGAAGCTTTTCCACTCTGCTTAAGCTTCACGTATTTATTCCAACATCTGTGTGATATTTTGTTGGATATCACTGCTGCGATTTTTGTCAAGCTTTTGAAATGCAAGTTGCTAAGAGTTGTAAGCAGCAGATTAGGTATTTCTGCATCACCCTGCCAATGGGAAAGTTTAATTGAATGAAAGTCTATGAACATTTAGTTCTGTGCACAGTTTCTAGCCACTTGTGGGATAATCCTGGGTTTTGACTGGCAATTAATTATTCCTTTTATAACCATGAACACTGATGTTATAAGCTATAACACCATGCTTTTTATTATTATTATTATTATTATTTTTGCTGTTATCAAAGAGATTTGCTGAAATAGCTGGGAAGCTGAGGGAAAAAATTGTTTTACTACATAATCCAAAATTTAATTCCATGAACTTAAATAGATGGAAGAAGTGGTACAATTAGTTGTTGAAATGAAAGCAATGGTGTGCATTTTTGTGATGACTTATTTGTGATAAATTGGGTTGTGGAAACCATAAGAATAGTAGGACAAGGGTTTGTGGTTTTCAATTGTATTTTGCTGCCAGGTTTTTAGTGAGAGATATGCAAACTACCGGCTAATGTGGAGGCTAAATTGTGGCATATAAACTTACTCAACTCTTGATAGTAATTTGCAACACGCAGGGTAAGCGGCAAAACTACTGGGCACATGTGGATGTGTGCCATGTGGATTCTTAAGTTACAGTTAAAGGCCTGCCATATCTCTCCATCCTTGTTTGTCCATGAAGCACAAACCTAAGCAAAAAACAGAACGCTGGAGGAGCTCAGTGGGTCATTAGTCTGAAGAAGGTTCCGGACCCAAAACGTCATCTGTCCATTTCCTTCCACAGATGCTGCCTGACCCCCTGAGTTCCTCCAGCAGTCTATTTTTTTTATGCTCAAGATTCCAGCATCTGCAGTATCTAGTGTCTCGCAGCACAATGTTATACATGCACAGCCATATTCATTTGGTTCCCAAACAATTTCAGTACTTTCAATCCCATCTATTTTAAATTTTACTGCATTCAAAGGAAAAATTGGTATCGGTCCAACTCCGATTTAAAACTGAGCCATGTTTATTTTCAAGCCATTTATAATCATGTAAATTGGTCACATTTTCCATTCCTAAGCTGACATCTCCATCTTCTCTCTCTCTCTCTTGTCCTCTTTAGCTCATGGTTCCAAGAAATATGAATGTCTGCCTTATCTTGTGGAACAAAACTGGGCAGTATTTAAGTTGAGCTGTGATCAGAGCATTTTGCAATTTGATTATGACTCCTCTGATTTGTATTTTACTGCTTGGTTACATAGTTTGTTTTATTGCCTTAGTTCATTGAAACTATACAAGGCTTGAACATTTTCAATTCTGACCCAAGCAAGTCCTTTGGATCATTTTGAACTTGTGTTAAACGCTCCAAAGGAATTCATGGCGTGTGTGTTGCTTGTTTAGTGTTCCAATATGATAGTTTTTGGCTGTACTAGCCCTTTTATTTCCTGTTATTTTGTAATTTTTCATATTTTGCTTGTTGCTCTTTTACTTTCTGAGCCATTGGCCATTGAAGTTTGGTGTTTACTATCTATGTTTGCATCCAAGTCACCTAGTCAGCAGTCTTACCTCACCTACTCCCTCAAATCCCTATCTTTCATAAAAAGCACTATATTTTTTGCCATTGTACAAATTCTTAACCTTCACAGCTTTCAGCTTGACATGCATCACCCCAGATTTCATCGTGTGTTTTTGTAGGGCTTGTGAAAGTGCACTTGAGATGCCAAGGAGTTGATCAAGCAGCATCTTTCCTTTGTAAACCAGATTATTCACAGCCTTAGATCTTTCTTGATTTGAGGATGAGTTGCAGTGGCTTTATGTTAACTTATGCTTTCATTTAATAATGTTCAGCCTTTTTCTTTCCAGAGCCCTGTGTCTCCATCGCTCCCTACATGAGTGATTTCTGTCAATTTTAATGTATATTCTCCTCTCAATTTGGCCTCACCCTTTGTTACTCTATGATTGGTGATAGACACGACGTGCTGAAATAAGTGGGTCAGGCAGCATCTCTGGAGAAAAAGGATGGGTGGCGTTTCGGGTTGGGACCCTTCTTCAGACTATGATTGGTGGCCTTATTTTCCATTGCTAAGAGCCTCAGTTCTGGAATTCCCTTCCTAAGTCTCTCCTTTTTGAAGCATTTTAAAACCTATGTCCTTGTCGAGTCCTAACCCACTTGCTCCTCGTGCGTACGTAATTGGGATTTGTCTGATTGCATCGCTGTCAGGGTATATATTAAAAGTGAAATGTAAAGTGAAGATTATTAAATCCAATTGACTGCAATTAGAGTTATTATCGTATGGATAATTTTATATTTGCATCTTTAGTTGATTTACATTGTCCTACAGAGTATGGAAGGGAGACTGGTTGATAGATACAAAGTGCTGGAGTAACTCAGCGGGTCAGGCAGCATCTCTGGGGGAAAAAGGATGGGTGATGTTTCGGGTCAGGACCCTTCTTCAGACTGAAAGTAGAGGGGGTTGAGGGGGGGGGGGGGGGGAATGGTGTGAAGAGCTGAAGGCAAGAAAAGACCAGGACCAGCCACAAATGACCTCCGGCAGGGAGGTGCTCTGGTAGACCATTGTGGGCCTGTGAAGGTGTGAACTCACGAGGGATACAATGCTGAGAGCTGACGAGCTGTTTAAACGACTGGGGGGAGAGGAAGGGGGCCAAGGGGAGTGTAGGTAGAAGTTACTTTAAACTAGAAAATTCAATGTTCATACCGCTGGGTTGTCAGCTACCCAGGCAAAATATGAATTACTGTTCCGCCAATTTGCATGTGGCATCACTCTGGCTGATTGAATTTGTCTGCTTTAGTAGTACAAACAAAAAAATCAATCAAATAAATAAATAAATTGCCCTGCACTTCTCCTTTAAACCTTCTCTCTCTCTCTCTCCCTCCATGCAGCTGTGCCCTCTAATAATTGACAATTGAGCTATTAATGTTCATTGAGGGAGGAATAGTGTCCATAGCACCTCTGGACACTTTGTTTCCAGTACAAATAACATTTAAAAGACATTTGGGTAGGTACATGGATAGGAAATGTTGAGGGATATGGCCAAGCACAGGAAAATGGAACAAGCTTAGATGGGACTTCTTGGCTGGCATGGACGGGCTGGGCTGAAGGACCTATTTCCATGCTGCACCACCATGTCTCGTTTCACATCCCTCTTTGATGGAGTATGTCATGAAATATGCCTAAGAGCAATTAGTTTGTAAATGGTGAAAAATTATGGTGATTGTTCTTATTAATGAATCCTCTAATGAAACGAATTATCAAATTAATGTCCTGAATAGCATCAAGTGCAAAATGCATCATCTTCCACTTCTAAAAATTAGTCTCTTCAATGACTTCCGTTTTCCAGGCCCCCACTCCCTCATCTTTATCATGGATGTCCAGTCACACTCCACCTCCATCCCCCCCCCCCCCCCATCCCCAGGAAGGTCTTAAAGCCCTCCGTTTCTTCCTCGACCGCAGAACCAGCCAATTTCCTTCTACTAACACTCTCCTCCGCCTTGCAGAGCAGGTCCTTACCCTCAACAACGTCTCCTTCGACTCCTTCCACTTATTCCAAATCCAAGGCGATGCTATGGGCACTCACATGGGCCCTCGCTCTTAAGGACAGCGGAGTCAGGGGGTATGGGGAGAAGGCAGGAACGGGGTACTGATTGAGAATGATCAGCCATGATCACATTGAATGGCGGTGCTGGTTCGAAGGGCCGAATGGCCTCCTTCTGCATGTATTGTCTATTGTTCCAGGCGTACACTGGCCCTATCCCCAAACTCTACCTCCGCTACATTGACGACTGCATCGGTGCTACCTCCTGCACCCACGCAGAACTCACTGACCATCAATTTCACCACTAATTTCCATCCTGCACTCAAATTCACTTGGACCATCTCCGACATCTCCCTTTTCTGGATCTCACCGTCTCCATCACAGGAGGCAGACTATTGAACTACTCCAAACCCACTGATTCCCATAGCTATCTAGACTACACTTCTTCCCACCTTGCTTCGTGTAAGGACTCTATCCCCTACTCCCAATTCCTCCGTCTACGCCGCATCTGCGCCCAGGATATGGTTTTCCATATTAGATCATTGGCGTCTCAACCCGAAAAGTCACCCATTCCTTCTCTCCAGAGATGCTGCCTGTCCCGCTGTGTTACTCCAGCATTTTGTGTCTCGTCAATATTTAATGTGTTTCAACTATTGTTCATAAGTTGGATGGGTCAAGATGCTTGGGTGAATGTTTCTCTGATGTCCTGTTAATGGATTCATTGTTTATTTTTTAATTCAGATACTATATTTCAAAGGGTGCACTTGTGGATCAGCTGGGAGGAGACCTGAATTCTACCCCTCTCCACTGGGCAACGAGGTAACACTTCGCATGGTTTCATATGTCCTTGGAGAGCTAATCCTGAGCTATTGGTGTGCCAGGGTACATTAGAGTCCATGCCACCTCCTGCAACCAAAGGCACAACCAGCTCAGATCAATCTGAAACATAGCGTAAAGGGTTTCAAGGTTTCAAGTTCAGTTTATTGACACATGTACCAATTAAGATACAGTGAAATTTGAGTTACCATACAGCCATACTAAGTGAAAAGCAACTAGACAAACAGCCACATAAAATAAAAGTTAACATAAACATCCACCTCAGCGGCTCCCCACATTCCTCACTGTGATGGAAGGTAATAAAGTCCAATCTTCTCCCTCTTTATTCTCCCGCGGTTGGGGCTGTCAAACCATCCGCAGTTGGGGTGATCAAAGCTCCCGCAGCCGGCGATCCGAAGCCCTCGAGTTGGGGCGATCGAAACTCCCACGTCGGGACAGTTGAAACTCTCCGCAGCTTGGAGTTCCCGAATCGGTCTCTGACCAGGGACCTCGGGCTCCACGATGTTGGTCCACAGGCCCGCGATTGGAGCTCTCCACAGTCAATCCCCGGCAAAGGGATCGCAAGCTCCACGGTGGTAAGTCCACGCCCGCTGTTGAAGCGCCGGGTCGGTCTCCAGGAAAGGCCGCGCCACTCCATGATGTTCGGCCGCAGTGGGGACGGAGATACGATACGGAAAAAAATCGCATCTCCGTCGAGGTAAGAGATTGAAAAAAGTTTCCCCCAGCCAGCCCCCCCACCCCCCACATAACACAAACCAAGGAACACTAAAACATATTCTTCAACACATACTTAAAATAACAAAACAGAAGAAAGGATAGACAGACTGTTGGCGAGGCAGCCATTGTTGGCACCACCAAAAACTTAAAACAAGAATCCCATCATCAATCCAAACATAACCTGAGTCCAAGTTTAAAAAAAATAAGTAAAATACAAAATGCTGGAGTAACTCAGTGTATCAGGCAGCATCTCTGAAGAATAGGGATTAGTGACGCTTTGGGTCAGGACCCTTCTCCAGAAATGCTGCCTGACCCACTCAGTCACACATTTGGCCATACAGGTCCTTAAATGTGCCCTGGAATCCACGTGGAGCTGCATAACTCCTTATTGGCATATTTATTCTGACAATTCTCTTGCGGATATTAATGAACCGTGGTGGGGTATCAAGGCAAATGTTTTATGGAGGAATAAGAAATCTTATGGCAAGTTCTTGGCAATGCTTCATCATATTTATGTCAACTATTCTGTTGTGCTCCCTCTAGGCAGGGCCACTTGTCCATGGTTGTGCACCTCATGAAGTATGGGGCAGAGCCCTCATTGATTGATGGGGAAGGTTGTAGCTGTATCCACCTGGCTGCCCAGTTTGGGCATACATCTATTGTCGCGTACCTGATCGCAAAAGGGCAGGTAAATATTTAGCTTACTTTTAAACATAGCTCTGCGCAGCACAAGTACTCAGTGTTGGGAGTTAACAGCATCACACTGCCACCTTAGATAATAGCGCTCACCATTACTGGTGTACTTCTTTAGCCAAGAAAGACAGAGGCAACAATTGGCGCAAACAAAAAGCAGATGCCATAAATCAGAGGCAAAAAGTAAGATGTTGCAAACAATTATGTTGTCAAGCAGCCTCTGTCGGGTGAGTAATGGTGTGCGCGTCAGGTCAAGGACTCTTCATCAAGGTGGCACAGGTGGTAGAGCTGCTGCCTCACAGCACCAGAGACTCGGGTTCAATCCTGACTACAGGTGCTGTCTGTATGGTTTCCCTGTGACCGCATGGGTTTACTCCATTACTCCAGTTGCACTGGTTTCCTCCCAAAATCCCATGGATGTGCAGGTTTCTAAGTTAATCGGCATCTATAATGTACATAAATGGAACTAGTGTGCAGGGAATGGATGAAAAAGTAGGATGTTAGAACTAGTGTGAACAGGTGATTGATGGTCAGCATGGATTCAGTGAGCCGATGGGCCTGTTTCCGTGCTGAATCTGAACTAAACTGGAAAAGTGAAAAAAACAAGAACTTTTAAGTTGTAGACAGGAGATGGTGAGAACCGAGGAGACATCTTGGCACAAGTAAGGTGATAAGTGGAAAGGGGGGGGGGGAGGGAGGTTGATGGGCAGATGATGGGGAATGGAAAGTAACTGAGGGCCTGGGGAAGGGGCCGGGTGGAAGGGTGCAGGGAGGGGGAAGGTGGGTTTGGAAGCGTGAGAGGACCTGGGTTGATCATTAGAGAGAAAGATCCACGAGGTGTGGGTTATGTATGTGCCTTTGGGTTCTAGACTGCCCAGGCAGAATATAGGGTGTTTTTCGTTTCATCTGCGTTCAGCCTCATCTTGGCAGTGGAAAAGGCTGAGGACACAGGTCGATGTGGGAATGTGCAGGGGAGGTGAATCGGCCTGCATTCGGGAGGTCAGGACGGCCATTGTAAACAGAAAGCAGGTGCTCGGCAAAGCAACAGCCTGGTTTACGCTTGTCCATTCTATCCGGTGATCCCGATGTGGCCTCTACATCAGCGAGACAAACAGTTGACGAGCCAACGTGAAAATATAATATGCAGAGGGGAAGAAATAGTTAAAGATGAAAAACAAAAAGATGTTGCAAGCGATAAAGGAAATGACTCAAAAAGGAAACTAAGCTCACGGCTATTGCACAATAGACATGCTGTTCAAAAGAAACCACCTTAAGGAAATATTGTGCTTTGGTTATTTTTTTATGCCCCTATGTTGGGTAACCAATGGCTCCCAGCATACCTGGTGTTACAGAGTTTTATTGATTTGAGTCAAGACTGTTTTATTACTCTGATTTAAGATAGAGAGTTTAAGATACAGGACGTATCTTAAAGTACTTAAGATACAGAATGCAGAATATAGTTAGAAAAGAGATTTACAAAAGATTAGAGTGATTGTGTGGGATGATAGTCAATCCTTCTCTGGGAAGAGCACAAACAGTTGCCGCTCTCTGCTCTCCAGCACCATCTGCTGGTACAGTATATTTCCTGCAGCAAACCTGACCAGTTCTGACGCAAAGAAAGCAAGGAAGTTACCTGAAGTTGTGGAATTCAATATTGACCCCAATGGTTCCCATGAGGGGAATTCTAAGCACTGAATCATGGTTCAAATTGGGACAGTTTTCTTCAGAGTTCTGGAGGTTGGATATGTGTCATTATGGAAATTCTAGCTGCTGAAATGTTGAGTGATTAGCAGTAACAATGTAATATTTTGATTTAACCTTCTTTTGACTTTCTTTCAGGATGTTGACATGATGGACCAGAACGGAATGACGCCGTTGATGTGGGCTGCTTATAGAACGCACAGGTTAGAACGGTCTCAGCTCACCAACATCCTGCTCTTTTGCTTCAATGGCTCCCACTTCACTGCAAAACCGTTTACATTAAGTATGGTGGCCATTTTGTAGTATATTCCATATGGTGTCCTCTTCATGTTCCACTAACTCAGGTTACCAACTGGAATATACTTCCCGAATGGGGTTGAGTAGATTTACTGATAGCTTTCTAAAGGTTTAACCATGAAATGGCCATAAAATCCCATTCATGCCATAATACCTTTCAGTTTTAGTGTGGAAATAGGCTCTTCGGCCCACGGAGTCTGTGCCAACCAGCCATGGCCCATACACTAGTTCTTTCCCACACACTAGGAACAATTTACAGAAGCCAATTAATCTACAAACCTGCACGTCTTTAGAATGTGGGAGGAAACCGGAGAACCCGGAGAAAATTCACGCGGTTGCAGGGGGAACGTACGAACTCTGTACAGACAGCGCCCGTAGCCAGGATCGAACCGGGTCTCCAGTGCTGTAAGGCAACAGTGTGTCGCCCTTAACATCTTTCACAAAAGCAAATCTGTCATTTTGCCCCATAATGTCGCTCTCAATCCATCTAGGTGTTGAGTCTTTAACATCTTAAAGGCAATGAAGGATGGACACTGAATGCCATCTAGAATGGGCAGCACAGTGGCGCAGCGGTAGAGTTACTGCCTTCCAGCGCCAGAGACCTGAGTTCGATCCTGATTATAGGTGCTGTTGGTACAGCGTTTGTATGTTCTCCCAGTGACCGTGTGGGTTTTCTCACTTTTCTACAGGTTTGTAGGTTAATTGGCTTTGGTAAAAAATTGTAAATTGTCCCTCTTGTGGAGGATAGTGCCAGTGTATGGCATGATCACTGGCTGGCTCTAACTCTGAGCTGAAGAGTCTGTTTCTGCACTGTATCTCTAAAGTTTAAAGTTAATGTTTTGGCAGTTCACTTGAAGCCGTCCACCAGAAGAGGCATCCCTCAGCCTTTGCCCATTGTAAATGATAGCTGGGTGTCATGGAGATACCTATGCTTCCAAGAGGTGTAATGTATCATTAATCATTAAAGTATCATTAATAACGTATCATTGAAGATCTGGGCTGTCCTTATTTGAACTTGTTTCACTTTTCCTTCAATGTTGGAGCAGTATCTTGGAATCTCATTCTTCTTCTCTTGTTAACGAGAGGTAGGCAAATAAAGTTCCCGGGAACAGTCCATCTCAGGCACTTTGGCCAAGCAATAAAGGCTGGCCTAGGCAAGCAAATCCCATCTACTGTGCATTCTCTTTCATTGTAAAGTATATTCTCCTTCCCAACCTCTTTCCAGAGCACTTGACAGAGTTAACTCATCTATTAATTGTTTTTATTGTAAATTAATGACATCTATTACACTAGATGTTCTCAACATATCACCTTTTAGCAAATTTCTGTGCAAAGACCCAGCAGCCAACAGAGCATGGATGTGAAAGGAACTGCAGATGCTGGAATCTTGAGCGAAATACAAAATGCTGGAGTAACTCAGTCAGGCAGCATCGATGGGTCAGAATGGACAGACGACCTTTCGGGTTGAGACCCTTCAGACGCGAGGGTCCAGATCTGAAACGTTGCCTATCCAAGTCCTCCCAGAGATGCTGCCTGACCCACTGAGTTACTCCAGCACTTTGTGTTTTACCCAATGTAACATGTTCTGTGCCTAAAATGTGCTTTCTTTTTTTGAAGTGTTCTACACGATCAGTAAGTAGAACCTTCGTAATTTCTGAACACTAGACTAGAACTGACGCTTAAACCATACTGAGTAATTATGGGTCTGCACTTTTCAGAGACTTGATTTGCCTGGTTTCATTTTACTGGAGCTGATAACTGGACTGAATGAACCAGTGACATTATCATTGTTACTGCGTTTCAGTGTGGACCCAACAAGACTGCTGCTCACATTCAACGTATCGGTGAATCTTGGGGACAAGTACCACAAGAACTCGGCATTGCACTGGGCAGTGCTGGCAGGAAACACCACTGTGATCAGTTTGCTGCTAGAAGCTGGCGCTAATGTAGACTCTCAGAATACCAAGGTATGTTTTTATTTCATTTTGCACGTTAAAGTCATGTTTGGAAATAATTCACAGATATATCTTGGATGTCAGTCATTGCTCACAGTGGAAATTGGCGTCATCTGCCACAAAGGATATCAGTTTAATGATCTGTAAATGATATTGAAATATGCAATGGGCAGCCCACTGGCTCAGCTGGTCACAGCGCCAGCGACCCGGGTTCCACCCTGACCTGTGACCTTGCTGTCTGTAATTCAGCGGGTCAGGCAGCATCTCTGGAGAGAAGGAACGGGTGATGTTTCGGGTCGAGACCCTTCTTCAGTCCATGGCAGTTTGCAATAAAGAGATCCAGAGAGGGTAGAAGGCCGTTCTGGGGAGTCCAAGAGGAGGGGGACTGGTGGAGAAGGGGTCATCACTGAGTGGTGAGGACTCCATCCCATAGAAAAAGGCACGGAGGCGGCGGACAAAAAGCTCTACGTCGTGGCGGACCCGGAACACGTTGAGGTGGGGGCGGAGGGCAACAATGGTGAGGCCTCTGTTGAGGACAGACCGTTCCATATCGGAAAAGGGGAGGTAAAGGGGGATGGTGAAGATACGACAAGGGTAGTGGTTGGGGTCAGAGGAGGGTCGGGGAGTGGACAAAGGCCGAGGCTAGATGTAGTAGAGATATGGGTCGGGCTGGAGTAGAGATATGGGTCGGCACAGCAGCATGGGTGGCCCTAGGGAGACAGTGGAGGTCGGCACAGCAGCAGCGGTGGCCCCAGGGAGGTGGTGAGAGTTGACGACAACAGCGGTGGCCCCAGGGAGGCGTGAGAGTCGGCGGACAAGGCGGTTTCGGTGGTCCAGGCCTGTGTTCGGCCGGGAAGGTGGTGAAGGTCGGCGAGGCGGTGGATGTTGGTGCTGCTACTCGTGGCGGCAATCTCGGCCTTGTGGTGTTCGGGCAGGCGGCGTGGTCCAGCGGTGGAGCTGCGGGCAGTCGAGGAGTGTCGATGGAGGGACTGGTCTGGAGGCGGGCAAGCTTGTGATCCATAGTCCAGGTAGGCAAGGAAGCGTTTGTTGAGGGTGTGGATCTGGCGTCAAATGAAGTACAGCGAGGAACAGATTTTTTGCAAACTTGGTCGTGCTTTCTGGGTTAAAATGCTTACAGTTCTCTTTATATCGTTATGGTTAAAATAGTTGTATTAATGACTCAATTGATGCAAATATTGAAAAGCTGTGGGGCGGTACTATGGCGCAGTGGTAGAGTTGTTGCCTTACAGCACCAAAGACCAGGGTTCAATCCTGACTGTGGGTGCTGTCTGTATGGAGTTGTACATTCTCCCCGTGGACATGTTGGTTTTCCATTTGATGCTCCTGGTTTCCTCCTACATTTCGAAGACTTGCAGGTTTGCATGTTAATTGGCCTCTGTAAATTGTCCCTAGGTGTAGGATAGAACGAGTGTACAGCTGATTATTGGTCGGCGTGGACTCGGTGGGCCAAAGGGGCTGTTTCCGCACTGTATCTTTAACTAAATAACTAAAATCAAGTATTAATGGAAGTGCCAGGATGCCCTGGTATTTGCTACTGTTAATTTTCTCTTTTCCTAGGGTGAAACGCCATTAGATCTTGCTAAACAGCGGAAAAATGTTTGGATGATTAGTCATTTACAAGAAGCCAGGCAGGCAAAAGGCTTTGACAGCCCTTCATTCCTCAAGAGGCTGAAAGCAGACAAGGTGAGCAGTTCATGACCCAGTAACATAAGGGCTTTGCAACTGGATAATGCAGCATTAAAATCATCTGTTTTAAGTGTTGATGTAGTGATTAGAGTGCTGGAGAGAACTACCCTGGTCTCACAATTGGTGCAGCTGGTTTCCTTGAATGGGCCTGAGAGAGACACCCTTGGTTTGTAAATGCAAGTAAATGTAGCTGTCTGTTTGTGGAAATTGTACATTCTCACTTAGCATTTATGATTCAGATTCCTCCTGCATCCCAAAGATGTGTGGGGTTGGTCAGTTGGTTAGTTGGTTGATACAAAGCAAGTGGGTGGTAGGTGAATCAGTGGAGTTGATGGGCACGTGAGAGAGAATGGATTACAGGGAAATAAGTGGGTAAATGAAGTGCACAAAGTGCTGGAGTACCTCAGCAAATCAGGCAGCATCTCCGGAAAAGGTGGATGGGTGACGTTTCAGGTCGAGACCCTTCTGCAAGTGGGTAAATGAAATTGTTCTGAAGTCATCCTTGATTGAATGGGCCGAACGACCATCTCCAATGCAGTGAGGAAGTGTGTGAGAAAAGTATATTGCACAAACAATATCTTATGACATCTTTAACATCCTATGAGTCAGAGCGTTTTATTGTCATATGTCCTGAAATGAAACAATGAAGTTCTTATTTGCAGCAGCACAACAGGTTTGTAATGATTCACAAAATGTTGGAGTAACTCAGCAGGTCAGGCAGCATCTCAGGAGAGAAGGAATGGGTGACGTTTTGGGTCGAGACTGATGTCAGGGGGGCGGGACAAAGGAAGGATATAGGTGGAGGCAGGAAGATAGAGGGAGAACTGGGAAGGGGGAGGGGAAGAGAGGGACAGAGGAACTATCTAAAGTTGGAGAAGTCGATGTTCATACCGCTGGGCTGCAAGCTGCCCAAGCGAAATATGAGGTGCTGTTCCTCCAATTTCCGGTGGGCCTCACTATGGCACTGGAGGAGGCCCATGACAGAAAGGTCAGACTGGGAGTGGGAGGGGGAGTTGAAGTGCTCAGCCACCGGGAGATCAGGTTGGTTAAGGCGGACTGAGCGAAGGTGTTGAGTGAAACGATCGCCGAGCCTGCGTTTGGTTTCGCCGATGTAAAGAGGTTGACATCTAGAGCAGCGGATACAATAGATGAGGTTGGAGGAGGTGCAGGTGAACCTCTGTCTCACCTGGAAAGACTGTTTGGGTCCTTGGATGGAATTGAGGGGGGAGGTAAAGGGACAGGTGTTGCATCTCCTGCGGTTGCAGGGGAAAGTGCCCGGGTATGGGGTGGTTTGGGTAGGAAGGGACGAGTGGACCAGGAACGGAGGGAACGGTCTCTGCCGAACGCAGAGAGGGGAGGGGATGGGAAGATATGGCCAGTGGTGGGGTCCCGTTGTAGGTGACGGAAATGTTGGCGGATGATATGTTGGATACGCTGGCTGGTGGGGTGGAAGGTGAGAACGAGGGGGATTCTGTCCTTGTTACGAATGGGGGGAGGAGGTGCAAGAGAGGAGCTGCGGGATGTAGAAGGGACCCTAGTGAGAGCCTCATCTATAATGGAAGAGGGGAAGCCCCGTTTCCTGAAGAATGAGGACATCTCTGATGCCCTAGTGTGAAACACATCATCCCGGGCGCAGATGCGGCGTAGACGGAGGAATCGGGAGTAGGGGATAGACTTTTTGCAGGAGACAGGGTGGGAAGAAGTGTAGTCCAGATAGCTGTGTGAGTCAGTGGGTTTATAGTAAATGTCAGTCGCTAGTCTGTCTCCTGTGATGGAGATGGTGAGGTCCAGAAACGGGAGGGTGATGTCGGAGATAGTCCAAGTATATTTAAGGGCAGGATGGAAATTGGAAGTGAAGTGTATGAAGTCAGTGAGTTCTGAATGGGTACAAGAGGTAGCACCAATGCAGTCATCGATGTAGCGGAGGTAGAGTTCGGGGTTGGGGCCAGTATACGTCCGGAACAGGGATTGTTCGACGTACCCGACAAAGAGGCAGGCATAGCTAGGGCCCATGCGAGTGCCCATAGCTACGCCTCTGGTTTGGAGGAAGTGGGAGGAGTCAAAGGAGAAGTTGTTGAGGGTAAGAACCACTCAGTAGATACTAAAATAAAAGTCAAAAGTTCAATAAATTTTAAAAAACAATATAGTTCAAAAAGAAATACGAAGCCCGAAATCCCTAATGCCGCCTAGGCAGTTTGTATTTCAGAGTTTACTTAGAATTTGTAGTGCATAAGCATGATGGTTGTTGGGAAGAAGTCATTCCTGAATGGGGATATTACAGCGACACAATGCTGAGATCATGTACTGTTCAGACTGAGCTCCACTAACAACTGTACATATATCACTTTTCTAGGAATTTAAAAAAAAAATGTTATCAAAAAATAAGCATGTAAACCGTTTTATAAACAAAACTTGGTTTGGGTATTGTCTCGTTACATTGCGAATAAATATTCAGAGAGTTTAGGAATAAGTTCATAGGTTCTTGGGGCAGAATTAGGCCATCCGGCCCATCGGGTCTACTCTGTCCTTCCATCGTGGCTGATCTATCTTTCCCTCTCAACCCCATTCTCCTGCCTCCTCCCCAAAACCTTTGACACCCTTACTAATCAAGTGCTAATCAACTTAATCAGTGAAGTTTCTGAAGTGGTGAGGATAAGCTTCTGTAGTTGAAACTAACTTTGGTGTAATCAGGAAATGTGTGAATGCTTTGTTTTGTGTACAATGGCAGTATTAGCCTCAAAGTTGGCTGGCTTACTTTCCATGGGACTCTACTAAATTGTAACTGGGCATTTTTCAGATGAGGCTAAAACGTTTTCATTGGCACATACAAATGCTGGAAGAGTAACAAAAATCTTTGGTTTAAATTCAACATCTTTGGAATATAATGTGTCTGTCAGCATGAAGTATTTTAGTTGGAGCCCTGAGTTCTTTGATTCCATGGTCTTTTGTTCCATACTGATGGCTGTGCCAAAAGTATAATGTTTTTAGCTTTACTAAATTTGGAACTGGTCCCGGGGAAGTTTTTTTGTACCATGTTTGGGAGTTGGCTAATTCTAACTTCCATTCTTTTTTTATCAACAGGAATTTCGTCAGAAGGTGATGTTGGGGACTCCGTTTTTGGTGATCTGGTTGGTGGGATTCATAGCTGACCTCGACATTGACTCCTGGCTTCTAAAAGGGTTAATGTACGGAGGAATGTGGGCGTTTGTGCAGTTCCTTTCAAAGTAAGTGATTTAAGGACAACATGCCATTGTTGTGCTGTAGTTTTTTCATTTATTTTGCCTGCCCCAATCCCTCCACAGTTCTCAGAAAACATAAACTATTGAAACCTCTGCATGAAACGGTCATGACCCCAGATCTAGACTTTACAGTTACAGTGTGGAAACAGGCCCTGCAGCCCACCGGGTTTGTGCCGATCAGCGATCCCCGTACACTAACGCTATCCTATACACTCGCGACAATATACAATATTTACCAAAGCAAATTAACCTACAAACCTGTACGTCTTTGGAACATGGGAGGAAACGAGCACCGGGTGAAAACCCACTCAGTTACAGGGAAAACGTACAAACTCTGTACAGATAGCACCTGTAATCAAGATCGAATCAGGATCACTGTAAGGCAGCAACCCCTCCACAGTTCCTGCACAGTTCTCAGAAAACATAAACTATTGATACCATCATGACACCAGATTTAAACTTTAGAGATACAGCGTGGAAACAGGCCCTTCGGTCCACCGAGGCCGTGCTGACCAGTGATCACCGATCACCCCGTACACTAGCACTATCCTACACACTAGGGACAATTTACAGAAGCCAATTAAATACAAACTTGTATGTCTTTGAAATGTGGGAGGAAACTGGAGCTCCCGGGAAAAACCCACGCAGTCACGGGGAGAAGGTGCAAACGCCATACAGGCAGCACCCGTAGTCAGGATCGAACTCAGCACTCTGGCGCTGCAAGGCTGCACCTCTACCGCTGCGCCACTGTGATGACCTCCTACTGTTTCTTATGTAGATGCAGAAGGAGGTCCTTTGTCCTTCTGTACTATCTTAAGTTGCCGTTCAGGTTAAGGCTGAGTTTGCATAGAACATAAAGTGCTGGAGTAACTCAGCAGGTCAGACAGCATCTCTGAAGGACATGGATAGATGACATATCAAATCGTGACCATTTTCAGACTTGTATCTACACAAGGCTGATCTTGTATGTCAGGTCAACTTTCCTGCTTGATCTCTACATCTTCTAATGCTCATACTACCCAAACATATGCTGTGCAGCTTTTCCCAGAAAGAGGAACCACATTATATTTCATATTTGGTACATCACATGCAGTCTATTGATTCACTTATGGCTCAACAGGCACATTGCAAGAATTACTTCTCAATTTAAACTTGAAGTGTTATTTAAGCATCTGTCAGTCAGCAATGTAAATTACATTACTGAGATATCTGGTTGAGAGGAGCTGACAGAGCACTGTGGTCACAGTGCAAGGAAGGAATGTTTGCCAGCAGGTGGCAGTCTTGGGGGAGTCAATAGACAATAGGTGCAGGAGGAGGCCATTCAGCCCTTCGAGCCAGCACCGCCATTCAATGTGATCATGGCTGATCATTCTCAATCAGTACCCCGTTCCTGCCTTCTCCCCATACCCCCTGACTCCGCTATCCTTAAGAGCTCTATCTAGCTCTCTCTTGAATGCATTCAGAGAATTGGCCTCCACTGCCTTCTGAGGCAGAGAATTCCACAGATTCACAACTCTCTGACTGAAAAAGTTTTTCCTCATCTCAGTTCTAAATGGCCTACCCATTATTCGTAAACTGTGGCCCCTTGTTCTGGACTCCCCCTACATTGGGAACATGTTTCCTGCCTCTAAGGTGTCCAACCCTTAATAATCTTATACGTTTCAATAAGATCCCCTCTCATCCTTCTAAATTCCAGTGTATACAAGCCTAGTCACTCCAGTCTTTCAACATATGACAGTCCCGCCATTCCGGGAATTAACCTAGTAAACTACGCTGCACTCAATAGCAAGAATATCCTTCCTCAAATTTGGAGACCAAAACTGCACACAGTACTCCAGGTGTGGTCTCACTAGGGCCCTGTACAACTGCAGAAGGATCTCTTTGCTCCTATACTCAACTCCCCTTGTTGTGAAGGCCAACATTCCATTGGCTTTCTTCACTGCCTGCTGTACCTGCATGCTTCCTTTCAGTGACTGATGCACTGGGACACCCAGATAGGGACTGGAATTTGGTAAATAGAGAATTAAATAGCCAGAGTGCATAGAACATAAAACAGTATAGCACAGGAACAAGCTCTCCGGCTCACAATCTCTATGCCAAACATGATGCCAAGATAAATTAATCTCTGAAAAAGACACAAAGTGCTGGAGTAAAAAAAATAGCATCTCTGGATAACATGGATAGGCGACATTTCAGGTCTGGACCCTTCTTCAGACCCGAAACAACACCTATCCGTGTTCTTCGGAGATGCTGAATTACTCTGGCACTTTGTTTCGTTGTGTGTAAACTGCAGCATCTGTAGTTCCTCGTTTCTAAACTAATCTCTGACCACATGTGGTCCATATCCCTCTATTCCCTGCATATCCATATGCCTATGTAAATGCCTCTTAAACGCCACCATCGTATCTGTCTCCACCTCAACTGACAGCAGGTTCCGGGCACTCACTGCCCTCTGTGTAAAAACACTTCTCCCCGCACATCTCCTTTAAACTTTTTCCCCGTCCCCTTCAAGCTATGCACCCTCGTATTTGACACGTCCTCCATGGCGGAGCAGATTCGATGCACTTTAGTCGCAAGGCTTGTCAAGGTCAAACGTTCTCAGCGAACATGGATGTATTTTCCTTCTGTCATTGGACATGAAGCTCTGTTAAAGCAAGGAAATCGGGGATTGTTTTTATTTTCCTGTTGTCTCTTTCAGATCCTTCTTCGATCACTCTATGCACAGTGCACTTCCTCTTGGGATCTATCTGGCAACCAAATTCTGGATGTATGCTACTTGGTTCTTCTGGCTGTGGACTGATATCTTTTTTTTAATGTTGGATTATTTTATTGCTGTGTTTTTCACTTGCTGACCGGCCTACGGGAGAGGGAAACATGGGCGCGGTAGGCAATTGCTTAACTTTTAACTTCAGGGGATACTGGCAGTGCCTTCGCTTGCCAATTATCTCCAAAACTGAATGCTTTCCTGGGTTTTGATCTGAGAGAGGCGTACAAAATCAAGAGAGGAATAGATCAGGTAGATCAGAGTAGGGGAATCGAGAACCAGAGGACATAGGTTTAAGGTGAGGGGAGAAAGATTTGATAGGTCCCAGAGGGGTAACTTTTTCACTCAAAAGTTGTGTGGAACGAGTTGCTGGAGGAGGTAGTTGAGGCTGGTAGTCTCGCAACATTTAAGAAACATTTAGACAGGTACACGGATAGGACAGGTTTGGAGGGACAGGCAGGTGGGACTAGTGTAGTTGAGGCATGTTGGTTGGTGTGCGCAAGTTGGGCTGAAGTGCTTATTTCCACACTATATCATCTGTATTTCAGCGGGCAATTAAACATCAATCTCTGTGTCTGGAGTCACTTGTTGGAGTTGGAACCAGGTAGGGGCAATAAATTTCCTTTCCCTGAAGGGCACGAGCGAACAAAATAAGTTCATAAGTCATAGGAACAGAATTAGGCTATTCAGCCAATGATTCTACTCTGCCATTCAGTCATGGCTGGTCTATATTTCCCTCTCAACCCCATTCTCCTGCCTTTTCCTGTAACCTTTGACACTCTTACTAATCAAGAACCCATCAATCTCAGCCTTAAAAATACCCAAAGACTTGGCCTCCATAGCCTTCTGTGGCAATGAATTCCACACATTCACCACCCTCTGGCTAAAGACATTCCTTCTCATCTACTTTGTAAAGATACGTCCTTTTATTCTGAGGCTGTGAGCTCTGATCCTAGACTCTCCCACTAGTGGAAACATCCTGGACATTCCCCCTAGTCCACATCCACTCGGTCTCAGCTTTATACCTCTGCTTTTATATTCTAGTCCTCTCGAAATGAATGCGAACATTGCTCTTGTCTTCCTTACTATTGATTCAACCTGGGTTTTAATGGGCGATGTAATAGTTTCATGGTTACTATTACTAGTGCTAGATTCATATTTTAACTAAGATAATCCTTCAGGCTACCATGGTTTGGTCTGGTCTTCCCTGGTGTAGTAACGTGCTCTGTATGCCCACCACATCCTCCAAGGCCAGTTTTTTAGGTGCAGTTATCCATCTATTGACTTAGTGTGGTGTTCATTTTGGAAATGGGTGATATGATGTTTGCTTGGCCTGGTTCCCATTCTCACATCTGCTGTGACAGTGAAGAGACTTTTTGATTATTTGATGTCGCAGAAGAAACACTTAGACAGGTACATGGATAGGAAAGGCGCTGGGATGATATGGGTCAAACACAGGCAAATGGAACTAGCATAGATGGGCATCTTGGTTGGCATGGAGAAGTTGGGCTGCAGTGCCTGCTTCCGTGATGCATGACACTATAACAGCATTGTATTAATGGGAATTATGGAATTACATTGCATGTGATGTAAAACTAAATATCTTCCAGTCTTTAATTTCTTAACACCAAAACACATCTTCCAATTCTGTCAGTCCACCTACCGTTCCTTGTTAACAGTGCTGGGCTCTTTTATAACTTTGGTAAGTCGTGGAAATCAGACCCAGGAGTAATCAAAGCCACGGAAGAGCAGAAGAAAAAGGTAAGGCAGTGTGGCCAAGCCTTGAAACCGTTAGGCCATCTAGAGACCTGCTACGGTCAGCACCCGAATTGACACAGAATTGAATGATGTCAAGGTTGACGGAATGTTTAACCTGTTTGGCGTGAATTAATCTTGGCACGCAAGTAAATTCAGCATTACTTGCAAGAAATCCAATTGAAAGGAACCTTTGGAACGGTGCAGTGGCAGAGTTTCTGCCTCACAGCGCCAGAGACTCGGGTTCGATCCTGACTACGGGTGCTTTCTGTAAAGACTTTGTGCGTTCTCCCTGTGACTGCGTAGGTTTCCTCGGGGTTCCTGCCACACTCCAAAGCCACGCAGGTTAGTTGGTTAATTGGCTTCGGTAAAAATTGTAAATTGTTCCTTGTGTGTAGGATGGTGCTAGTGTACGGGGATCGTTCGGCGCGGACTCGGTGGGCCAAAGGGCTGTTTCTGCACTCTGTTTCTGTATCTCTAAACTAAAGTAAACTGTATATAGTGTTAGGTTTCAACGGTTTGAAAGGTCTTTTATTGTCACGTGTACGAATTAAGGTACAGTGATATTCGTATTATCACACAACCATACTAAAAAAAGCAACAAGACACACACTTACATAAAAGTTAACATAAACATCCACCACAGCGGATTCCCCACATTCCTCACTGTGATGGAACGCAATAAAGTCTAACCTATTTCCTCATTTTCTCTCGCGGTGGGGGCAGTCGAACCATCTGTCCCGCGTTGGGGCGGTCGAAGCTCCTGTGGCTTGGAGCTCCCGAAGTCGGTCTCGAACCAGAGACCGCAAGCTCCACGATGTTAAAGTCCGCAGCTCCCGTGGTTGGAGCAAAGAGGTCTATCCCTGGCAAAGGGGTCGCGAGCTCCACAATGGTAAGTCCCGCAAGCTTCCGCGGTTGAGCTCCCGAAGTCAGTCTCCAGCCAAGGCCGCCAACTCCTCGATGTTCGGCCTCAGTGCGGACGGAGATACGATACGGAAACAAAATCGCAACTCCGTCGAGGTAAGAGATTCGAAAAATGTTTCCCTCAAACCCCCTCGCACATAAAACAAGCTAAAGAACACTAAAACATTCATTTAACACATACTATAAAACAACAGAGAAGAAAGGGACAGACAGACTGTTGGCGAGGCAACTCCAAAGACGTACAGGTATGTAGGTTAATTGGCTGGGTAAATGTAAAAATTGTCCCTAGTGGGTGTAGGATAGTGTTAATGTGTGGGGATCACTGGGCGGCACGGACTTGGAGGGCCGAAAAGGCCTGTTTCCGGCTGTATATATATGATATGATTACTAGTGCCACCAGCAATGATATAAGTGCATTTACCTGCCTTGTTGCCTCTGTGAATGCATTTTAAATCATGAAAATGCACAGTTTTGCATCGGTTTTATCTGAACATACACTTTGAATATTCAAAAATATAATTGAACTCGTGTTGCCAATATTCAAGCATATATCCCTATCTCTGGCAAGTGTCCAGCAAGTATTTCTAAAATCTATAAAATGTCAATTCAATCTCCCTTTTCTATTGTATGTTATTTTGTCACAACGTTTGACTCCTCCAGATTTGATCATTTCCTATGTTGTTCTGAACGGCACCCCTCACTCTGTGAGCAAAACCACAGAGTGCTGGAAGAACTCGTGTGGGTCAGGCAGCATCCGTGGAGGGAACTGGACAGAGGACATTCAGGGTTGGGACCCTTCTTAAAACTTGTCCCAACCCAGATTCCTTCACAGATGCTGCCTGACCTGCTGGGGTTTTCCAGCAGTTTGGTTTGTGTTCCAGTTTACAGCTTCTGTAGTCAATGGTGTTTCCTCGTTCTGCCTCAATCCTTGGTCAGGCAGCCTTTCCTCATTACTTATCTCTGCGAATGTTCCATTTTGTCCCCTCTGTATCTCCAACTGTGACATTCAATCCGTGCTCTTGTGTGACCAGGGCGCTTTGCAGACCTCAGCTGTAGGCTAATTAAGACCCTTCTTCCAACTGAGACTTCTTCGCCCTCTCCCCTATCTCTCAGTCTAAAGAAGGGGAGAAGTCTCAACCCGAAACATCACCTATTCCTTTTCTCCAGAGATGCTGCCTGACCCGCAGAGTTACTCCAGCTTTTTGTGCCTATCTTAGGTGTAAACCAATATCCACGGTTCCTTCTTGCACATTTTGTAGGCTAATTAACATCATCGCACGACCTCCCTGCTGTTTGGGTTAACAAGTCCATGTTTGCCTCCTCACACTTCACCTCTATAAACTTTCTATCCTCTATTCCTTTCTTCCCCGAGTGTTTACCTGAGGATTTTCACACACTTGTAATTGATATTTATATTAAAAAGGTGTTTTTGGCATGGCGTTTATTACACCCGGCTAAAATCACCTTCTCCAAGACGATCAGCCATCAATCTCTTACCTTGGCTCAATAGTTGGAGCAGATGTCTACTTGTGACTTCAATCACCTGTTCTGAAAAATAGCCTTTCAGCTCCTCCTGGTGGCCATGTCATGTGCTGTGTCTTCAGTGGCATCTGATGCACTTTCTCATTATATTTTTGAATTCACATTTATAATGGCCCAAAGTGAGTTTGTGTGTGTTTTGAGGAGCAATATGAGATCTCCAGGCAAACTTGGCAGAGAAACCAGTGGTCATTATGATGATTGAAGTGGACACATGGCAGTCAGCGAGAGAGAGAGAGAGAGAGAGAGAGAGAGAGAGAGAGAAAGAGAGAGAGATTCCAAGTCAAAGATTTTAGAACTTGTTCCCTTCTCCCTCTCACATCCTCCAGTTCTACAAACCCGCACGTTTTTGGGATATGAGAGCAAACCCACACAGTTATAGGGAGGACGTGCAAACTCCACACAGAGAGAACTCTGACCTCCCTTTCATTCTCCTTCTCCATCACTCCACTTTTGATAATCACACATCCAGCCAATTCTGCCCTGAACTCTAGAATTCCCTCCCAAACCTCTCAGCGCCATGGGGCAGCAGTAGAATTTAATCCTGTCTGTGTGGAATTTGCACGTTCTCCCCGTGACTGCATGAGTTTTCTCTGAGTGCTCTGGTGTGTAGGGTAGATATAGTGAATGGGTGATTGTTGGCCAGCACAGATTTGGTGGGCTGAGGGCCTATTTCCATGCTGTATCTCTCAACTACATTAAACCACAGCCTCTCCCCTTCTCTTAGTGGCTTTTAGGGATGTGGGAGGAAATGGGAGCCATGAAATCGCCTTTGTTCGATTGCATTTCTGTGATATTTTGTGGATAAATGGCATGACGTAAATGTCTGATTTAGTTACAGTTATATGTCTCTGTGTGATCATCTTTGTGACTAAGCTGTGTTCAACATATTACTGATGTCTACTTTCTTCCTGCTTCACAGACAATAGTGGAACTGGCAGAATCTGGCCATCTGGATCTTAGCATCTTTTGCAGCACTTGCTTGGTAAGACATGACCTTCCTTCCCAAAAATAGACACAAAGTGCTGGAGTAACTCAGCGGGTCAGGCAACATCTCTGGAGAAAATGGATGGGTGACGTTTTGGGTCGGGACCCTTCTTCAGACTGAAAAGTCACCCATCCTTTTTCTCCAGAGATGCTATCTGACCCGCTGAGTTACTCCAGCGCTCTGTGTCTATCTTCAGTATAAACCAGCATCTGCAGTTCCTTTCTTCCCATCTTAGTTTTACTTCAGAAGAATATTGTTTCATTGTTTCAATGTTGTTAAAAATCTGATAATGCTGATTACACTCAGCTGAACCAACTTTGCAATGTACCTGTGCAGTACAAGTTAATAATTGCACTGTTGTTTTTTTTGGATTATTGCATTAATAGTTTCATTGCTGTCATCCCTCTTGAATGGAGCCATCGTACTCTGAATTCAGAATCTTCCATAGATAGACACAAAATGCTGGAGTAACTCAGCAGGTCAGGCAGCCTCTCTGGAGAAAATGGATAGGTGACGTTTTGGGTCGGGACCTTTCTTCAGTCTTAAAAAGGGCCCAGATTCGAAACGTCACCTATCCATTTTCTCCAGAGACGCTGCACGACCCGCTGAGTTACTCCAGCAATATGTGTCTTATCTTTGGTATAAACCAGCATCTGCATTTCCTTTTCATTTCAAATCTTCCAATTTGGTTTAGTGATACAGCATGGAAACAGGCCCTTCATGTCCACGCCGACCATCAATAACCTGATCACACTCGTTCTATATTTTCCCACTTTCTTGTCCACTTCCTGCTCACTAGGGGTAATTTACTGAGGGCAATAAACTGACAAACCTGCACGTCTTTGGGATGTGGCAGGAAACCCACGCAGTCACAGGGAGAGCGTGCAAACTCCACCCAGACATCACCCAAGGTCAGGATCCAACTCTGGTCTCTGGCACTCTACATGTGACCGCTTGGGTTTCTTCCGGTTGCTCCTGTCTCCTCCCATTTCCTCCCACATCCCTAAAAGACGTGTAGGTTTGTAGGTTAATTGCCCTCTGTAAATTGCCCCTAGTGTGCAGGGAGTGAAAGAGAAAGTCGAATCATATAGAACTAGTGAGGACGGGTGATCAATGGGCAGTGTTGACTTAGTGGGCCGAAGGGCCTGTTTCTATGCTGTATGTCTAAATTAAACTGTGGTCAGGCACTCCCAGCACTCAAATGGGTTTCAGATCCTTCACAAACATATGACACGGTGTCTACTTGATTGCTCTATTTTGTGTTTTCTGAACAGATCCAGAAACCTGTTCGTTCCAAACATTGCGCCGTTTGCAACAGATGCATCGCCAAGTTCGACCACCACTGCCCATGGGTTGGGAACTGTGTGGGTAAGTCATTGCATTCAGATCGTTGCACAGCATTGTGCAGAACCTGCAGCAGCAGTTAGGTAAAAGGCCAACACTAAACAGACAGCATCAAAACCATGGCACGTGGAGCGCAGGAGGCTGAGGGGTGATCTTATGGAAGAGTATAAAATCAAGAATAAGACGATATGTACTTCATAAAACATTGGTCAGGCCACAGCTGGAGTGCTGTGTGAATCGTTTGAGTTGAATGTCTGGCCTGCTGAGTGTCTCCAGCAGTTTCCATTTGAGTGGAGGGGCACACAATGGTTTCAGTTCTTGCTGTGTCCTGTCAACTGTTTGAACCAGAATCTTTTCTCTTCTCTAGGAGCGGGAAATCACCGATACTTCATTGGGTACCTGTTCTTCTTGTTGGGAATGATAATTTGGATGATTTACGGCTGTTTATTCTGTAAGTAAACTTATTTTGAGTCGCATAGATAGAGGGTAGACAGTCGGGACCTTTTCACCACGATGGAAAAATCAAATAACAGGGCATGGTTTTAAGGCAAAGTTTAAAGGAGATTTGTGGGGCACTTTTTTTTTTAACACAGAGGGTGGTAAGTGTCTGGAACATGCTATTGGGGGTGGTAGGTGAAACAGATATTAGTGGCATTTAGACTTTGGATAGGCAAATGGATTTGCAGAGTATTGCGGGATATGGATTATATGCAGGTAGATAAAAGATGGTCTTGACATCATGCATTGATGGGCCGAAGGGGGTGTTCTTGTGCTGCACTACAAAGAACGGTACAGTGCAGCAAGGGACCCTTCAGCCCACAACGTTTGTGCCAAACATGATGCCAAGTTAACCTGATCACATGTGCCTGTACATGATAAGGTTAAGAATAATGGGAAGGCCATTTAGGACTGAGATGAGGAAAAGCTTTTTCACCCAGAGAGTTGTGAATCTGGAATTCTCTGCCACAGAAAGCCGTGGAGGTCAATTCGCTGGATGTTTTCAAGAGACAGTTAGATTTAGCTCTTAGGGCTAACGGAATCAACGGATGTGGGGAAAAAGCAGGAACGGGGTACTGACGTTGGATGATCAGCCTTGATCACATTGAATGACAGTGCTGGCTCGAAGGGCCGAATGACCTACTCTAGTACCTATTTTCTATGTTTCTATTCACAAAATGCTGGAGTAACTCAGCAGGTCAGGCAGCATCTCGGGAGAGAAGGAATGGGTGACGTTTCGGGTCGAGACCCTTCTTCAGACTGATGACTGATGTCTGATGTCTAAGACTGATGTCTGAAGAAGGGTCTCGACCCAAAACGTCACCCATTCCTTCTCTCCCGAGATGCTGTTGAGGGTGTGCAGCGTAGGTTCACTAGGTTAATTCCCGGAATGGCGGGACTGTTGTATGTTGAAAGGCTGGAGCAATTAGGCTTGTATACACTGGAATTTAGAAGGATGAGGGGGGATCTTATTGAAACATATAAGATAATTAGGGGATTGGACACATTAGAGGCAGGAAACATGTTCCCAATGTTGGGGGAGTCCAGAACAAGGGGCCACAGTTTAAGAATAAGGGGTAGGCCATTTAGAACGGAGATGAGGAAGAACTTTTGCAGTCAGAGAGTGGTGAAGGTGTGGAATTCTCTGCCTCAGAAGGCAGTGGAGGCCAGTTGGTTGGATGCTTTCAAGAGAGAGCTGGATAGAGCTCTTAAGGATAGCGGAGTGAGGGGGTATGGGGAGAAGGCAGGAACGGGGTACTGATTGAGAGTGATCAGCCATGATCGCATTGAATGGCGGTGCTGGCTCGAAGGGCTGAATGGCCTACTCCTGCACCTATTGTCTATTGTCTATAAAGCCGTGCCTGCTAGACAATAGACAATAGACAATAGACAATAGGTGCAGGAGTAGGCCATTCAGCCCTTCGAGCCAGCACCGCCATTCAATGCGATCATGGCTGATCACTCTCAATCAGTACCCCGTTCCTGCCTTCTCCCCATACCCCCTCACTCCGCTATCCTTAAGAGCTCTATCCAGCTCTCTCTTGAAAGCAGTGTTAGACATTTCCACCCCGAGGAAAACGGTTCTCACTGTCTACCGTATCTATGCCTCACTTAATTTTAGGCTTCGATCAAGTCTCCCCTCAACCTCCGACATTCCAGAGAAATAAGAAACTTTTGGATAGGTACATGGATATGCAGTGAATGGAGGGATATGGATCACATGCAGGCAGAGGAGATTAGTGTAACTTAGCATTGTTTTATTTTACATTACTCTTCTTGAGACCTCCAAGCTCCTCACATTATTTTATACGTCTATCATGACACCCCTCAACTTCTGGCATTCCAGAGAAGACAGTCTAAGTCTATCCAACCTCTCCCTCTAGCTGAAACCCTTGAATCTAGGCAGCATTGTGGTAAACCTCCTCTCCACCCTTTCCCAAGCCTCCATGTCCCGTGAACCCACTGTTTTATGCTCTCTCGGTCCAGGGATGGATTTATGGACATGACCTTTCTCTGTTTCAGACTGGAGCATCCACTGTGAAACCAACTACCCGAAGGAAGGACTGTGGACGTATCTAACCGAGATTGCGAGCTGCTCCCCGTGGGTGTTCTGGATGTTCCTGAACAGTCTCTTTCACTTCTTGTGGGTGGCTATCTTACTCATGTGTCAGATGTATCAGGTAAACAGCAAAATAATGTTTCTCTCCCTGAATTTTGAGGCTGTACAGCTCGAGTTAAGACTCAAAGTCCTATGCCTGTAGGAAGAGGTTGAGCAGGCTAGGACATTATTCCTTGGAGCGCAGGAGGATAAGGGGTGATCTTACAGAGGTGTAGGAAAATAACTGCAAATGCTGGTACAAATTGAATGTATCACAAAATGCTGGAGTAACTCAGCAGGTCAGGCAGCATCTTGGAGAGAAGGAATGGGTGACATTTCAGGTCTAGATCCTTCTTTAGACTGATCTCAGGGGAGACTGGTCTCAGGAAGACAACGGGAGAACTGGGAGGGGGTAGGAGAAGAGAGGGACAGAGGAACTATCTAAAGTTAGAGAAGTCAATGTTCATACCGCTGGGCTGAAACCTGCCCAAGCGAAATATGAGGTGCTGTTCCTCCAATTTCCGGTGGGCCTCACTATGACACTGGAGGAGGCCCATGACAGAAAGGTCAGACTGGGAGTGGGAGGGGGATCTTATAGAGGTGATCTTATAGAGATGTTCAAGATCATGAGAGGAATAGATAGGGTAAATGCCCAGAGTAGGGGAATTGAGAACAAGTGGACATTGGTTTAAGGTGAGGGGGGGAAGATTTAATAGGAACCTGAGGGGAAACCACTTTACACAAAGAGTGACAGGTAAAAGGAACGAGCTGCCAGAGGAGGAAGTTGAGGCAGATACTATAATAGCATTTAAAATAAATTTGAACAGGTATATAAAAGGATACAAAGTGCTGGAGCAACTCAGCGGGTCAAGCAGCAGCATTGGAGAACATGGATAGGCGACATTTCAGGTCAGACCATGTGTCACAATGTTTAAGAAACATTTAGACAGGTACATGGATAGGATAGGTTTAGAGGGATATGGGCCAAGCGCAGGCAGGTGGGACTAGTGTAGATAGGGCATGTTGGTCGGCATGGGCAAGTTGGGCCGATGGGCCTGTGTGCACGCTGAATGGTTCCGAATCTGTACTGGTTAGAGTCTCGAGTTTTGCTTTTGCCTTCTGTGCTTTGCTGCCCTCTACAAAGGGATTCCAACCTTCATGTTGTCAATAATTAAATGAATTGATTGAAACATACAGCATGGAAACAGGCCCTTCAGCCCATCCACTCCACATTGACTATCGATCACCTGTTCACACACTAGTTCTTTGTTTAGTGGACTTGGAGATTTGATGACCTCATGGAGTCATACAGCGTGAAACAGGCCCTTTGACCCAACTTGCCCATACTGACTAACACGCCCCATAACTCACTCTTATAACCATTTATGTACAATGTTAACTTAAGTTATCTAACTACATATTAACTTATTTGTTTCTGGTTGATGAAGATTGCTTGTCTTGGGATAACTACAAACGAAAGGATGAATGCAAGACGTTACAAGCACTTTAAGGTTACAACGACCACTATTGAGAGCCCTTTCAAGTAAGTACCTGTGGCTATAGGTGCTTCATTGCATTGGCAATGCTGTGCACTTAACCTGACTATGATCTGAAATGTTATGCTGATTTAAAAAATAAAAAATAAATAAAGTGCTGGAGTAATTCAGCGGGTCAGGCAGCATCTCTGGAATAATTGGTCAGCTGACGTTTTGGGTCGGGACCCTTCTTCAGACTGATTATGCTGATTGTGTGGAAGGTAGTTTGAAAGATCTGTGTTTGCAGCCTGATATTTTCAGATAATTGATCTTCCTTTTTCTTTCTTTCCCACCACCAGCCACGGTTGCATTAGGAATATCATAGACTTCTTTGAATTTAGATGTTTCGGTCTCTTTCGCCCTGTAATGGTGGACTGGACGCATCAGTACACAATCGAGTATGACCAGTCCTCGGGTACTGGCTACCAGCTGGTGTAGTGGGATCGGCGGCGTCCACGGCGAACCATCTCCACAATCAACCCTTCAGACTGGTGCCTGACAGACATCCTTCCTAATTCTTTTCCAATATCAGCAATCTAAATAACGTCACTGCGAGGAACGGCCGCCCTGCGGTTCCTTTGCAAACAGGGACAGTCTTACTGCCTGTTTCTACCAAGCCTGAACCCTCGCACCCCAGCACCTCATGGCAATCACAGTGTGGTACAAAGCAGAAGGCAGCAAGGAAACCTTCACATAGACATAGATTGAGACTGCTCTTTGCCCGGAATTGATTTTTAACGTGTTGTGTTTGTCTCCGGTTTTGGAGTGTTGGAAAGCGATACTGAGCTGCAAAGCCTGAAACCTTGATTTCCCACCCATCGGCTCCAGATATGGGTGTCCCATGCTGTCCGGCAGTGCCAAGGGGACAGAGTTGCACCCTGCTTCGAATGTATTTGTTGAGTATTGTTGTGTGGTGCTTTGAATTTCGTGCAGGAAAATTCAGAAATCAGTGTCCACAATCGTGTCCGAAGGTAAAAATCCCAAACCCCTCCTTTGTTAGAGGCATTGGCCATTTTAAGTACTTTATTCTTTCCCATTTTAAATCATGGTTTTAAAGAAGGTCCGTCTCACAGTGCAAATTAATCAGGTCGTTGAGTGGAAATTTGCAAGCTTCCTCCCCGTCGCTCTCAGTTGGGCCAGTGCGCTCCTTGAAAGGGGGGTTCTGGAGATGCTGAGCTTTGGGAGCGGGCGAGGTTGGAGGTGGGCGGTGGGGGGAAGGGAGAGGTGTCGCTCATTTTCCATCACCAGCATTGCATATCCTGCAGATCAGTTGCACAGGTGCAGATGCGGTCACGGATCTTTGTTCATCGTCCTTCACCCGAACAGTGCATGGTGGGCGAGTGCTGGGAGATTTAATGAAGAGAGAGGCACCTTATTCTTGCAATTATAACAAGGAGTCCCAACCTGGAGCATGATAACGATTTCTACAGCCACTTTAAGTTTAGTTCACGAATGACTGTCTACCACTCTCTGGAAACCAGCCACGTTTGCAGACTGCTGTGAATTCGCTGAGGTCACCGCACCCCAAACTCTTGTGCAAAATACTTTCAACCAACGCATCGGGCCAGTGTAAAGATTAGTTGTATCTGTACATAAATTATTTATCAACTAGTTTTACCAGTGTGTATATTTGTCAATGTTAGTTTGGAGCTGTAAACTTGATTTTAAACTCCGCCGGGAATTTAAACAAAAAGTGTAGGAATGTAGTTGATTTGCTTCTGGTGCTGCTGCTGCTAATTCATCGACTCACTGAACTCTGCATGTCTGGTGCTTGGCAAGAAAAAGTTTAAATTTAAAAAAAAAACCCCACAGCTCTCAAGACCGTAGGACATACGGCATCACATCAGCCTGCAGTGAAGTGTTCTCTCAGCTTCCTTCCTCCAGCGGGAAGATCAGTGGATTTGTAAATAGTGGATGTCCTGTGTTTGCAAAGTGCAAGACTTTTGGTCGCTGTTTACTTTGTAGTGGAAACTACACCTAGTTTGTGTGCATTGTACCTGATATCAATAATTGCAGTATTGCAATATTAGTTAACGTGAATTCTTACCAGCTTTTGGGGGGAAACCCCCCCCCCCTACAGTAACGGCTCAGACACAGATTGGAGTGTGTTATAACGGTTTATGCTCACACGGGCCAGGGCATCTGAGTGGTGAGACTGCCTGTGCTTGGCACTCCATCTCCAACGTCGCCTGGCCCACCCAGGACAGCAGAGACCAGGAGTGGAGTCCGCATGCTGGAGATGGTCTCGCTGCTCATTGCCCTCTTCCCAAGATGAATTTCAGTCCTTCCCGAGGTTTAAACACTGGTATTTGTAACAACCACTTTCCTTTTGTACTCCCCTGACTTCACAACAACCTGTCATTTCTCCTCACTTTGAAACCTGCAATTCCTGTCTCAACTTCTTCCTTTGTTACCTGTGCGATCGCGGCAATAGCTTAACGTCCGCAAGTATAATTGACTTTCATGCTCCACTAACTCTAGGGGAAGCACTACATTCTGCAGATTGTGAATACTTATTTGTTTTTGTATTACATTATTTATAACTGTGCCAAGTGTGTTTTTTGTTTTGCTACTATCTGGTCCCTTTATGTACAATGTGGAGAAAAAAATATATAGGACTGTAATATGCTGAAAGTAAAAACTGGCTGTTCACACGATGATTGGTTCAGTTTGTCAAACTTTGTAAATTATTGATCCAATAAACAAGATTCATCTCGCCGTTCATCACAATTCAGAATAACTTGCTGTTTTTAAGGCTGGTTTTTGACTGCATTGTAACAGGTTGAAATCTCCATTCATTTATTTTATTATACCTCTGTAATCCTTTATTCCTTTTCAAAGTGTGCTGATCATATCGGACTCCTGGACATTCTCTATGAATACAACCATCCCGTTTACACCAGTAAACCAAAGTTTCTTTGCGGTTATAATCAAGACTCCTGCGGAGAAAGTTTGGGAGGAAAACATTTGGTGACAAAACCGCACCAACGTCTGAAGAGGAACAAACGATTCCAAGCAGGAGAAAACATTGCATGTAAAACATTCAACTGCCAAGCAAAGAAAAAAGGTGGTGAGGCTGTTCGAACCTTAAACTTTCATCTCAAACACTTGATTAGTCATTCAAACGCCCCAGTTCCTGACAAACTGAAATCAAAATGGGAGAAGTCAAAGACTGGAGGGTATCGCTTTAAGGGGAGAGGGGCAAAGTTTAAAGGAGACTAGACGACCCGCGGACCCGTTGGGTTCCCGTTGTGACAGCGGTTGATTGAGGAAAAAAAAAGACACACAATTTTAATATTATTGAGTGGTCAAACTTTAACTTGAAGAAAATTTGAGCATTTACCTCAGGAGTCATCGTTCAACGAAGCCCACGTTTAATGATGTTGAACACGGAAGTATTAGATCAATATGGCGATGTTTATTTTATGGGGTATGTGTCTGAAATACAGCCAAAACGGTACACGATAGCGCAACAATTTGAAGGAAACATGATAATGCACACTGCAGGCGAATGGTGAGTAAGGTGCCACTAAAATGGACAAAGACCCATCATTTATTTATTTGCCTCTGTACTCCACAATTTGAGATTTGTAATAGAAAATAATCACATGTGGTTAAAGTGCACATTGTCAGATTTTAATAAAAGGTATTTTTTATACATTTTGGTTTCACCATGTAGAAATTACAGCAGTGTTTATACATAGTCCCCCCATTTCAGGGCACCATAATGTTTGGGACACAGCAATGTCATTTAAATGAAAGTAGTCATGTTTAGTATTTTGTTGCATATCCTTTGCATGCAATGACTGCTTAAATTCTGCGATTCATGGACATAACCAATTGCTGGGTGTCTTCTCTGTGGACAGATGAGATGAAGATTAACTTATATCAGAGTGATGGCAAGAGCAAAGTATGGAGGAGAGAAAGAGAGATGCTCTGCCAGGCCTGTATTGCAGCCATCTTTAGCTTATGCTTGTTTTGGAGGCTCGTCACCTTCATTTTTCTCTTCAGCATATAAAAGGCATGTTCAATTGGGTTCAGATCGGGTGATTGACTTGACCACTCAAGAATTTACATTTTTTGGCTTTGAAAAACTCCTTTGTTGCTTTAGCAGTAAGTTTGGGATCATTGTCCTGCTGTAGAATGAACCGCCTGCCAATGAGTTTTGAGGCATTTGTTTGAACTTGAGCTGATAGGATGTGTCTATACACTTCAGAATTCATTATGCTACTACCATCAGCAGTTGTATCATCAATGAAGATAAGTGAGCCAGTACCTTCAGCAGCCATACATGCCCAGGCCATAACACCCCCATTACCGTGTTTCACAGATGAGGTGGTGTGCTTTGAATCTTGGGCAGTTCCTTGTCTCCTCCATACTGTCCATCTTTTTCCAGAACTGTGGTTGCTCTTTTAAGTACTTCTTGGCAAACTGTAACCTGGCCATCCTATTTATGCGGCTAACCAGTGGTTTGCATCTTGCAGTGTAGCCTCTGTATTTCTGTTCATGAAGTCTTCTGCGGACAGTGGTCATTGACAAATCTACACCTGATTCCTGAAGTGTTTCTGATCTGTCGGACAGGTGTTTGGAGATTTTTTATTATAGAGAGAATTCTTCTGTCATCAGCTGTGGAGGTCTTCCTTGGCCTGCCAGTCCCTTTGCGATTAGTAAACTCACCAGTGTTCTCTTTCTTCTTAATGATGTTCCAAACAATTGATTTTGGTAAGCCTAAGGTTTGGCTGATGTCTCCAACAGTTTTATTCTTGTTTCTCAGTCTCATAATGGCTTCTTTGACTTTCATTGGCACAACTTTGGTCCTCATGTTGATAAAGATGAACAATAAAAGTTTCCAAAGACTGGAGGAAAGACAAAGTGCTGAGAGCTCTCTTATACCTGCATTATGATGGGTATTAAACACACCTGACCAATTGCAAACACCTGTGAAGCCATGTGTCCCAAACATTGTGGTGCCCTGAAATGGGGGACTATGTATAAACACAGCTGTAATTTCTACATGGTGAAACCAAAATGTATAAAAATGGCCTTTAATAAAAACTGGCAATGTGCACTTTAACCACGTGTGATGTTTTTCTATTACAAATCTCAAATTGTGGAGTACAGAGGCAAATAAATAAATGATGGGTCTTTGTCCCAAACATTATGGAGGGCACTGTAGTCTTGGTATCATATTCAATACAGATCTTGTGGGTCTGTTGCAAATGTGCAGTGGATTGATCAGTGGAGTTCAGACCCATCATTCCAGGTCAAAGATCAAGCTGAAAGTGCAGCAATTTTCATTATTTCACGTCAAGCTCTCTTTGCAAGTGTGGAGATCCATGGGATGCTCACCGTGAAGAACATAGAGCACAGAATGGTACAGCACAGAAACAGGTGCTTTTGGCCCACAATGTCTATGCTGAACAATGCAGGTCCCCGTGACCTGCGTGGGTTTTCTCCGAGATCTTCAGATTCCTCCCACACCCCAAAGACGTACAGGTATGTAGGTTAATTGACTGGGTAAAAAAAATTTTTTTAATTGTCCCTAGTGTGTGTAGGATAGTGTCAATGTGCGGGGATCGCTGGGCCTGAAGGGCCTGTTTCCGCGCTGTATCTCTAAACAAAAACATGATCCCAGATAAACTAATCACCTCTGCCTGTACGCGATCCAAATCCCTGCATTCCCTGAATATACATGGGTCCATCTATCTAAAATCCTCTTAAACGCCACTATCGCACCTGCCTCCATCACCACCCCAGGCAGCATGTTCCAGGCACCCACCACCTTTGTGTAAATAGAAATTTTACACAGTTTCTTCAGCACACTATGTACTGAACATTATACAAAGACCAGAACGTGATCTATGTGAACATAGTCCATAACCCTGCATAACCATGTGCCTGTCCAAAAGTCTATTAAAAATCACTAACCTTTCTGCCTCATTCATTACCCCCAGCATCACGTTCCAGGCACCCACCACCCTATGTGTAAACAAAATTAATTGCCCGGCACCTCTCCATTAAACTGCACCTCTCACAAACTTATGCTCTCGAGCCTTTGACATTTCCACCTTGGGGAATGGGTTCTGATTGTCTACCCCATCTATACCTCGCATAATTTTGTAGGTGTGGGAAAGAACAACGCCAAGAGGATGGGAGATACTATGAAATAAGTCATGGGGTGGAAGAGAGGTGGGAGATGCCGGTCTGTGGGAAGGCCTGCCCACACCACCCTTGTTACGTACTTCCAAAACATTGAAGACACAGCATTGAACCAGGCCCTTTGGCCCACTGAGTCCATGCCGACCATTGGTCACCCATTCACACCAACTATGTGTAGGAAGGAACTGCAGTTGCAGGTTTACACCAAAGATAAGCACAAAATGCTGGAGTAACTCAGCAGGTCAGGCAGCGTCTCTGGAGAAAAAGAATAGGTGATGTTTCGGTTTGAGACCCTTTAGACTCCTAGGTGACATTTCAGGTGGAGACCCTTCAAACTTGAAAGGTCTCGACTTGAAACGTCACCTATTCCTTTTCACCAGAGATGCTGCCTGACCCACTGAGTTACTCTGGTAGTTTAAGAAAATAACTGCAGATGCTGGTACAAATCGATTTATTCACAAAAAGCTGGAGTAACTCAGCAGGTCAGGCAGCATCTCAGGAGAGAAGGAATGGGTGACGTTTCGGGTCGAGACCCTTCTTCAGACTGATGTCGGGGGTGGGACAAAGGAAGGATATAGGTGGAGACAGGAAGATAGAGGGAGATCTGGGAAGGAGGAGGGGAAGGGAGGGACAGAGGAGCTATCTGAAGTTGGAGAAGTCGACGTTCATACCACCGGGCTGCAAACTGCCCAGGCGAAATATGAGGTGCTGCTCCTCCAATTTCCGGCGGGCCTCACTATGGCACTGGAGGAGGCCCATGACAGAGAGGTCAGAGTGGGAGGGGGAGTTAAAGTGCTGGGCCACCGGGAGATCAGTTTTGTTAATGCGGACCGAGCGCAGGTGTTCAGCGAAGCGATCGCCGAGCCTGCGCTTGGTTTCGCCGATATAAATAAGTTAACACCTAGAGCAGCAGATGCAATAGATGAGGTTGGAGGAGGTGCAGGTGAACCTCTGTCTCACCTGGAAAGACTGTTTGGGTCCTTTGATGGAGTTGAGGGGGGAGGTAAAGGGACAGGTGTTGCATCTCGTGCGGTTGCAAGGGAAAGTGCCCGGGGTTGGGGTGGTTTGGGTAGGAAGGGACGAGTGGACCAGGGAGTTACGGAGGGAACGGTCTCTGCGGATCGCAGAGAGGGGAGGGGATGGGAAGATATGGCCAGTGATGGGGTCCCGTTGTAGGTGACGGAAATGTTGGTGGATGATATGTTGGATCCGCTGGCTGGTGGGGTGGAAGGTGAGAACGAGGGGGATCCTGTCCTTGTTGCGAGTGGGGGGAGGGGGAGCAAGAGCGGAGCTGCGGGATGTAGAAGAGACCCTAGTGAGAGCCTCATCTATAATGGAGGAGGGGAAGCCCCGTTTTCTGAAGAACGAGGACATCTCGGAAGCCATAGTCTGAAACACCTCATCCCGGGCGCAGATGCGGCGTAGACGGAGGAATTGGGAGTAGGGGATAGACTTTTTGCAGGGGACTCTGGTAGTTTGTGACTGTCACACTAGTTCCATGTTATCCCATTTCGCATCCACTCCCTCCACACTCGGAACAATTTACAGAGGCCGATCAACCAACAAATCCAATTAAACTACAAAGTTAAACTGCAACAAAAAAAAATTGCCATGACAGCCATAGGGTACACACAGAGGAGACCATCGCAGTCACTGGGAGAACATGCAAACTTCACACAAACAGCAGCCAAGATCAGGTTCGAACCTGCATCTCTGGCGCTGTGAGGCAGCAGCTCTTGCGGCCGGCTGTGCCACTTGCTTCCAGTGTTATCCCAATGGAAAATGTATTTGGAATGTCTAGACATGAGCAGCTCCTGTTCCCACTCGGGCTGGGAATGATCCCAAGAAAGCATCTGTTTCATCTCCCAGTATCCGTAACTAACAACCATGAGACAACAGAATTAAAATGTCAACAAACGGGGTCTTTCCCAGGTCTGGGTGAAGCCTCTGACAGAGGCAAATGATTCAATAATGATTAGTGAAGGGGACTTTTTTTTGTCATGTATCTGACTATCGTTTATTACTGAATTGTTTCAACAGATTTGATGATTTAGTGGGCAGGAGAAATTTCTTTGAGTCAGATGACATTATCAGACGATTCTTGCATGAACTCATCTGGATTTTACATCATTTAAGAAAGTCGTCAGTGATTTCAGGAAAGCCAAAGGAGTGCTACTGAGGTGCTGCCACCGATGCAATGCGGGGAATGTATGAGTCATAGAAAATAGGTGCAGGAGTAGGCCATTCGGCCCTTCGAGCCTGCACCGCCATTCAATATGATCATGGCTGATCATCCAACTCAGTATCCCATACCTGCCTTCTCTCCATACCCCTGATCCCTTTAGCCACAAGGGCCTCATCTAACTCCCTCTTAAATATAGCCAATGAACTGGCCTCAACTACCTTCTGTGGCAGAGAATTCCACAGATTCACCACTCTCTGTGTGAAAAAAAAGTTCTCATCTCGGTCCTAAAAGACTTCCCCCTTATCCTTAAACTGTGACCCCTTGTTCTGGACTTCCCCAACATCGGGAACAATCTTCCTGCATCTAGCCTGTCCAACCCCTTAAGAATTTTGTAAGTTTCTATAAGATTCCCCCCTCAATCTTCTAAATTCCAGCGAGTACAAACCGAGTCTATCCAGTCTTTCTTCATATGAAAGTCCTGCCATCCCAGGGATCAATCTGGTGAACCTTCTCTGTACTCCCTCTATGGCAAGAATGTCTTTCCTCAGATTAGGTACACAGCAGGATCCCATAAGACCAAAGCAGAAATTGCTGGAGACAATGAGGTCAGGTAGCATCTGAGGAGAGAGAAGGTTGTCATGATGGCAAGGAACTGCAGATGCTGGAATCCTGAGCAAAATGCAAAGTGCTGGAAGAACTCAGCGTGTCAGGCAGCATCAGGATGGGCAATGTTTCAGGTTGGGACCCTTCTTGAGACTCATACTTTGACTGAGGCCAGAGCACATGTTGCAGGGTGATATTCCGCCCATTGTAACCCTGCTAGCAGAGGTCCGACTTCCCAGCTCTTGCAGTTAATTCTTTAGACTTTAGAGATGCAGCGCGGAAACAGGCCCTTCAGCCCACCGAGTCCGCACCGACCAGTGATCACCCCGTACACTAGCACAATCCTACACACTGGGGATGATTTACAATTTTCTGAAGCCAATTAACCTACAAACCTGTACGTCTTTGGAGAGTGAGAGGAAACCGGAGCACCCGCATAAAACCCACGCGGCCACAGGGAGAACGCACAAACTGACAGACAGCACCCGTAGTCAGGATTGAGCCCAGGTCTCTGGCGCTGTGAAGCAGCAACTCTACCGCTGCGCCACTGTGCCGCCCTATTCTGTTTTATCAAATATTTTAATTGTTTGTTTGATTCTTGATCATTTTTAATGTTTTTGTACCTTGTAAACTGGCGGGAGAATGTAGTTGCACAGCTGTATCCACCTGCACTCTCACCTGCCTTCACCTCTCCATCATCCACACTCCACCGCCCACCTCTCTCTCTCTCTCCCCTCTTCATTCCTGCCATCTCCCCCAGCACGGTGGCACAGCAGTCGAGTTGCTGCCTCACAGCACCAGAGACCCGGGTTCGATCCTGACAATGGGTGCTGTCTGTATGGAGTTTGTACATTCTCTCTGTAACCTGCGTGGGTTTTCTCTGGATGCTCCGGATTCCTCCCACATTCCAAAGACGTACAGGTTTGTAGGTTAATTGGGTTGGTATAATTGTAAATTGTCCTTAGCATGTGTAGGATAGTGCTCGTGTACGGGGGTGATCGCTGGGTGGCGTGGTCTCGGTGGGCCTGTTTCCGCATTATATTTCTAAACTAAAGGAAACATTGCGTGCAGTTCTGATGGCTCCCTTACTGGAAGGACCTGGAGGCTTTGGATTGGGTGCAGAAGAAGTTTCACAGAATGCTGCCTGGATTTGGGGATAATTAGCGACAGGGAGAGGTTGGACAGATTTGGATTGCGAGGGTATAGATAGGATAGAGTCAAAACCTTTTACACAGGACGGCGTTTTAAGGTGAAAAGGAAATATAGTTTAGAGAGGTGAGAGGGGCAAAGCTTAAAGACGTGCGGAGCATTTTTTTTTACAGAGGGTGGTGGGTGCCTGGAATGTGATGGCAGGGTTGGTGGTGGAGGCGAACGCAACAGTTTACTCCACTACACTTCACAGTGCCGCGGTAAAGCAGCCAACATAATCAAGGACCAGGGCAGCACAGTGGTGCAACGGTGGAGCTGCTGCCCTGTTTGCAGCGCCAGACCCGGGATCGATCCTGTCCGCATGGAGTTTGTTACTTTCTCCCTGCGACGTGTGGGATTTATCCCGGTGTTCCAATTTCCACACTTCAAAGACGGGCAGGTTTGTAGGTTAATTGGCCAAGATAAAATAGTACACTGTCCCTAATGTGTTGGATGGTGGTAGTGCATGGGGGTGTTTACTGATCGGTGTGGTCCTGTTTCTGTATCTCTGAAGACCATTCACCGCCCCACCCCACCCCTCTCCTCCTCATTCCCTCTTTTTCGCTGTGCAGAAGACAAGACACTAAAGTTTGAAAGTACATATAAAGTTTTATTACACATCTCAAATTATCTGGTCATGATTTGTGACTTCCAGGGGGGGGGGGGGGGGGGGGGGGGGAGGGAACAATCATAGACCAGTGCCACAACCATGGTTTACCCAACTTATAGAGTCCATTCTGGAGTTTGGTCAGAAACTTGAATGCTCCACTTCAGTCGGGTGAGGCAGCCTCACAGCACCAGAGACCTGGGTTCGATCCTGACCTTGGGTGCTGTTTGTGTGTGGAGTTTGTATGTTCCTGTAACCGCGCAGATGCTCCAATGTCCTCCCACATCCCAAAAAACATGCGAGTTTGTAGGTTAATTGGCCCTCTGTCAATTGTGTTTCAGGAGTGGATAAGAAAGTGGGATAACATAGTAACCAGTGTGAACAAGTGATCAACGATGGGCCAGTTTCCATACTGTATCTCTAAACTAAACCTTCCAAGCCGTGCAAACAAGAAACAGACAGAGAGGACTTGTTTATTTTTTATTCCATTATTTCACAGAGAATTTATGCAGAAGTAAGAAGGCTGAAATACCAGAGTGCAGGAAAAAAAAGATTTATCCAAGAAGACACAGCGACTCATTTAGGATAGTTGTTTTTCACAGTCTTTACGCGCTGCCGATCAAGTCTTCGATTGGTGTTGAGGTGGTAACATGGAGTACTACTGGGTATTGGGCTCGAATACCAGTGAAGGGAGGGGGAGCGAGACTCGCGATGCACTTCCTTTTGATCAGGTACGGTAGTGACGACCTCTGGCTATGATAACATAGAAAATAGGTGCAGGAGTAGGCCATTCGGCCCTTCGAGCCTGCACCGCCATTCCATATGATCATGGCTGATCATCCAGCTCAGTAACCTGTACCTGCCTTCTCTCCATACCCCCTGATCCCTTTAGCCACAAGGGCCACATCTAACTCCCTCTTAAATATACCCAATGAACTGGCCTCAACTACCTTCTGTGGCAGAGAATTCCACAGACTCACCACTCTCTGTGTGAAGATGATGATGATGCTGGCAAACCCGTGACCTTGTTTACAGCAGGACAAGACCACAACGCTGTCAGCAGCAACGAGCTATCTGCGGGGGAAACCCCCAGGTCAGGCAGCATCTGTGGGGATGGGAGGAATTGCTGATCATAACCCTTGCACGTCAAGGCTGGAGTCTTGGTGCAGATTTGCAACCCAAAACATTGACCATCTACCCCCCTCCCCCCACCACCACTCTTCCCCAGAGATGCAGCTTCACCCACTGAGTTCCTCCAGCAGATTGTCAGTCCAAATTCCAGATTCTGCAGTCTTGTGTCCACAGTACAAGCTGAACCCAAGTAACTGCAAGGAATCAGGCCCACCCCTGGGCTGCGAGCAGCTGGGTGCAAATGCAGATCTCACCGCTGGAAGGATCAGATTCCACTGCAAAGTCATAAAAACTACACACACGACTGATTCCATCATGTAGCGTGGGGAATCTAGCTGAAAGCAGCCAGCCATGGGGATAGAGAGCAATTCAGATTGGGTATCCACAAACCAAGAGGGGCAACTAACTGCCTGATCACAGATAAAGGACTCGCCCATCATGGGGTAACCCTGACCCGTGCACCCCTGCAGAATCAATGCTACGTCTGTGGGCAATGATGCTGGGAGTTCGAAGTGTGTTTGTTCGTCTCACAAGGGCGGCACAGCAGTGCAGTCAGTATAGCCGCTGCCTCACACCTCCAGACGGGTTTGATCCTGATCTCGGGTGCTGTCTGCCTGGGGGGGGTTTGTACGTTTTCCCTGTGACCGTGTGGATTTCGACCGGGTGCTCCGGTTTTCTCTCACATCCCAAGGACGTGCGAGTTTGCAGCTTCATTGGTCATCTGTAAATTACCCCCAAGTGTGTAGGGAGTGGATGAGAAAGTGGGATAATGTAGAACTAGTGTGAACGGGTGATCGGTGGCTGGCGTGGGCTTTGTGGGCCACAGGGCCTGTATCCACACTATATCGCTTAACTCTAAATACATCGGATATGAACCGAAACAATGAAATTCTTACTTGCTGCAGCTTTACAGGTACAGTACGTTAGACACAACAGGACTAAGGGTCAGAATGAAAGGGGTTAAAGGTACGAGCAAGCAATGCGTAAACCAGTTCCATCAACCAGATGCACAGGTCACCCGACTTGTACAGAATATTCAAGCACCATTGGAAGGGAAAGTGTCAGCATATCCAAGATAAAACATAGCACCACATTCATATCTATAATGTAAACCAGGTGTACAAATTGTCAAGTATCATAATTCAATATTCTCACGAGGCATCTGGTACAGCACCCCAGCTTTCATTGTAACGCCCTGCTGCAAGGTATCAAAAGTCTCTGAAGAAGGATTCCGACATAAAGGGTGGTGGGTGTATGGAACGAGCTTCTGGAGGAGGTAGTTGAGGCAGGTACTATTGCAACGTTTAAGAAACAATTTGGACAGGTACATGGATAGGGCAGGTTTCAAGGAATATGGGCCAAACGCAGGCAGGTGGGATTAATGTAGATGGGACAAGTTGGTCAGTGTGGGCAAATTGTGCTGAATGGCCTGTTTATATGCTGCAAGACTCTTATGACCCGAAATGTCACCTATCCATGTTCTCCAGAGATGCTGCCTCACCCGCTGAGTTACTCAAAAAAATTTTTCCCTGTGATGGCGTGAGTTTTCTCCAGGTGTACCGACTTCCTCCCACATCCCAAAGACGTGCAGGTTTGTAGGTTAATTGGCCCTCTGTAAATTGCCCCGAGTGTGTGGGGAGTGGATGAGAAAGTGGGATAACATGGAACTAGTGTAAACGGGTGATCGATGGTCAGCGAGGACAGTGTTTCCATCAAACAGAACCATCCATCTCTACTCTGTATACATCAGAGTATCGCTTCATACTAAAGCAGCCAAATTAATCTACAAACCTGCACATCTTTGGAGTGTGGGAGGAAATTGGAGCACCCGGAGAAAACCCACGCAGTCACTGGGAGAACGTGCAAACTCAGTACCGACAGCACCCATAGTTAGGATTGAACCTGGGTCTCTGGCGCTCTGAGGCAGCAACTCTACTGCTGCGCCACCATGCTGCCCTTTCCAGATGACACGTGAGCTTTGTCACTAGGAGGTCATTCAGCCCCATGACCCAGTTCTGCCATTCAATGAGATCGCACTTGGCATGCAGGCCATATTCAACACCAGGGAGTTGATGGGTCAAATGGCCTAATTCTGCTCCGAGAGCCTGTTATCCATCCTTTGCCCTCTATCCTTTCCTGTCGATCCTGACTACGGGTGCTGTCTGTATAGAGTTTGCACATTCACCACGTGACCACATGGACCAGGTGCTACGGTTCCCTCCCACACTCCAGACACTCAGGTTTGTGGGTTATTTGGCTTCTGTAAAAATTGTAAATTGTCCCTAGTGTGTAGGATAGTGCTAGTGTACGAGGTGATCACTAGTCGTTGTGGACTCGGTGGGCCGTAGGGCCTGTTTCCACACTGTATCTCTAAACTAAACTAAAAGGTCACCCCTTAGCTGCCTTCTGGGGAATAATCACTGGTGAGTCTGCATCCATTCCAACTTCACGACATTGATCATTGCAACCCCGCTTCCAAGCAGAAGCAGACCAATTAAAAAACAATTGAGCTTCGGATAAGGGTGGGGCAGCTGATAGAGCTGATACCTCTCAGTGCCATAGACCCGGGCGCTGTTCTCCCTGGGACAGCGTGGGTTTCCTCCGGATTCCTCGCACATCCCAAAGACGTACAGGTTTGTAGGTTAACTGGCCTCTGTCAAATGGCCCCAGTGTGTCGGGCAAGGGGTGGAAGCTGGGGGTGACAAGTTGGATTAGTTGAAGGTGGAAGTTCCATCCAATTGTGGCGGTGTTATTCTTTACGCCAAAATAATCCGACGGTACTCTGACAACCTTTAGAAGACATTTGGATGGGTACATGGATAGGAAAGTGTTCGAGGGATGTGGGCCAAATGTGGGCAAGCGGAACCAGTGCAGTTGAGGCATCTTGGTCAGTACGGGAAAGTGGGTCTGTTTCTGTGCTGTGAGACTTTCTTCCTGAGTGATATCTTTTGGTCAGAGGAGGGGGGAGGAAATGGCCGGCACCATTATAAAGGTCACAGTATTTTGCAGATGGATAAAACATTCACATTGCTAACCTGCACCTTGCACAGGAGATGGACATCACATGCAGAGAGAGAATGATCCAAGGGCAGCAGGCACCACTGCATGTTATTCTAACAGTTCCTGTCAGTCGAGGGTCACCAGCGTTCCCCGACCTCCGCGTTCCCTACCTGCCGAGGACCGCTTTAAGTTACGTTCTCTCTGAAACCCGCAGGGAAGCAGCCCTCCAGGTTTCCATTGGAGATAGCACCGGCAATCATTAATATATTAAAATGTAACTCAGTGCGTTACGATAAAAAAAAACCCTCCCAGCAAACTGCGGGAGGGAAACGACGATTTAAAATCACCACCCTCCGTTAATGATGAGGGTGGAATCCATGGATGTGTGAAGGGCCGAGCAGTCTGGATAACATTGGGAGCTCCCGTCACCTTACGCGGGTGGGGTTGGCGGCACCAGTTCACGTTCCACTGGGGGTGCAACCCACTGGAGGTGGGCGAGGGGGTGAATTCACTTGCCGATGCTGTTCTCGATTTCCAGCTTGCGTTGGGCGGGCGATGCCGTTTTGATTGGCACTCCTTCCAGCTGTTTGCGCTGAGCTGCAGGGACAGGCGTGTGGAAGTAGGTTTCCACGCACGGCCGCTGAATGTCCTTGCGTGCCACATCCGGCGCCGGCTGCAAAACAGGGACAGCGTTGCACAACCAAACTCAAACTCATCACCGGCACTCCTCCAGATATAACCTCAGACATCAACCATTCACACCCTTGAGAGTTCAGAGATACAGCATGGAAACAGGCCCTTCAGCCCACCGAGTCCACACCAACCAGCGATCACCCCACACACTATTAGAGTGCGTGGAAACAAGCCCTTCGGCCTAACTTGCCTAACAAGCCCTTTGGCCTAACGTGCCCTCGTCGGCCAGCATGCCCCATCTATATTAGTCGCACCTGCCTGCGTTTGGCCCACACCCCTCAACCTGTTCTATCCATGCACCTGTCTAAATGTTTCTTAAACTTTGCAATAATACCGGCCTCAACTACCTCCTCTGGCAGCTTGTCCCAAACACCCACCAAAAAAACATGTGAAAAAAATTACCCCTCCGGCTCCTATTAAATTTCCCCCCCCTCACCTTAAACCGATGTCCCCTGGTTCTTGATTCCTCTCCTCTGGGCAAGAGACTGTGTGTCCACCCAATCTATTCCTCTGCTGTCCCACACACTAGGGACAATTTACAATTTACAGAAGCCAATTAACCTCCAAATCTGCACGTCTTTAGAATGTTGGAGCACCCGGAGAAAACCCACGCAATCACGGGGAGAGCGTACAAACTCTGAACAGACAAACGCCCGTAGTTAGGATTGAAAATGGGTCTCTGGTGCTGTGAGGCAGCAACCCGACTACTGCGCCACTACTAAATGATTGTAATCATCTATAGTCTCACCACGCAACAAAAGCTTTTCACTGTACCTCAGTACATGCGACAATAAACTAAACTCAACGTACCTGGTGTTGCAGCTTGATGATTGCAACGTGTTGAAGGGCAGGGTGGTGCGGCTCGGACGGAGTGCTTTCCCGGGAGCCGAGCGCGGTGGAGAGAGCGTGGCGCTCCGGCGATGAGGATCCGGCGGCAGGGCTGGCCGGAGGAGAGGAGGGAAGTCCGCCCATCAGGAGCTGGGCGGCGGGGAGGAGGCCCAGGTGCAGGGAGCTGCAGCCGGGCACGGAGGAGGGCAGGGCCTGGCAGAAGACGGGCACCATCACCTGGCAGGGGAGGCTGGTCGGGGCCAGGTGCCCGAGGGGGATGGTGAACCGCCCCTGGCCGGGCACAGCGGCGAGTAGCAAGTTCAACTCACTCAGACCTGGAGACAAAAAGTATGGGTGAGGGTGGGGAGAGAGCACACAAAACACACACTTTAGACTTTAGAGATACAGCGTTGAAACAGCCCCTTCGGCCCATTGAGTCCGAGCCGGACCAACAATCACCCCATACACTACTTCTATCCCACACACTAGGAACAATTTACAGAAGCCAATTAATGTACAAACTTGCACATCTTTGTTTAATTTAGTTTAGTTTATTGTCACAAGCTTATCGTTGCATGTTTTCCAGTCAGCGTTAAGACCGTGCATGATTACAACTACCTCCTCCAGCAGCTCGTTCCATACACCCACCACCCTTTGTGTGAATAGGTTACCCCTCAGGTTCCTATTACATTTTTCTCCCCTCACCTGAAACCTAAGCCCTCCGGTTCTTGATCCCCCTACTCTGGGCAAGAGAATCTGTGTGTCCAAATCTATTCCTCTCCTATCCTACACACCAAGGACAATTTACAGAAGCCCATTAACCTACAAACCCGCATGTCTTTGGAGTGTGGGAGGAAATCGAAGCACCCGGAGAAAACCCACATGGAGAACGTACAGACTCTGTACAGACAGTACCCGTAGACCGGATCGAATCTGGGTTTCTGGCGCGGTTCTGTAACGTTTTGGGTCGGGACCTTTCTCTACTTAAAAAGCGCTCCGATCGGAAACGTCACTTATCCAGTTTCTCCGGAGATGCTGCCTGGTCCGCTGAATTACTCCAGCACTTTGTGTCTATCTTAGGTTTAGAGGGATACGGGGCAAACGTGGACAAGTGGGACGAGTTTAGATGGGGCAAGTTGGTCGGTGTGGGCAAGTTGGGGCGAAGGGCCTTTCCACACGATACAAGTCTAAGACTCCAAGAGGGAGAGTGAGAGGAGATAGCACATGTCCACACAGAAGGTTGTATCACTTACCGGAGGCAGCGGGGAGGCAGTGGCAGGGCCCGGTGTGGGGTTGTCCACTCGGAGTGTCGGAGGCGATGCCGGGGGGGGTCGGGATGCCCGACAGTGGGGTCGGGTGGTGGGGGGGAAAGACAACAGAGTCACACTCAGGGGAGCACAGAGCTCTGTGGCGTTTTGCTCTGGGCCGGTCTTCCTCCTCTTGCCCGCCTGCGCCTGGCAGCGGGGTTCGTTCCGCGAGACGGCGCTTGCGGAGGTCCCGGTCCGTCCGTTCCCCGGTTCCCAGTGGGGCCGTCTCTCCCGGGTGGGAGGGCGGGGGCAGTGCGCTGGGGTCCACGTTGCCGCACATCAGCAGCAGGGGGGCGGAGGGCAGCCCCTGGAGCAGCACCAGGGGCCGGCTGCCGTGGAAACCGGAGAAGCCTTCGTCCGAGCCGGGGCCCGGCGGGGGAACGCCGGCCTCCTTCCCGTCTCCGCGGAGGCAGACGGTCAACCGGCGGTCAGTCTGAGCGACAGGCTCGGTGCGGGAGCCGGCCACAGTGGTGACCACCACAGGAACGACCTCCCGACGCACACTTCCATCCTCCCGACCACATTCCAAGCCTCTGGGAAGCAAGGGGAGGGACAAGGTAAATATACACTGTTGCCCAGACCCGCACAATCAAATACCACAGGACATGGGTTTCAGGAGCAGAATGAGGCCATTCAGTCCCTTGTCTACGTTGCAATTCTATCTTGGCTCATCTATGTTTCTCAACATTATTCAATACTTTTTGTCTCCAGTTACTCAACATTATGTTCAATGAATGAACTCTCAACCCCATTCTCCTGCCTTCGCCCCATAACCTTTGACGCCCTTACTTATCAAGTACCTATCAATTTCCGCTTTAAAAATACCCAATGACTTGGCCTCCACAGCCGTCTGTGGCAATGAATTCCAGATTCACCACCCTCTGGCTAAAGAAATTCACCCTCATTTCCTTTTTATAGGTACGTCCTTTTATTCTGAGGCTGTGCCCTCTGGTCCTAGACTCTCCCACTGATGGAAACATCCTCTCCACATCCACTCTATCCAGGCCTTTGACTATTCGGTGAGTTTCAATGAGGTCCCCTCATCGTCCTAACCTCCAGCGAGTACAGGGCCCTCATGCTCTCCTCGTACGTTAACTCAATCATCCCTGGGATCATTCTTGTACACTTGCTCTGGATCCTCTCCAACACCAGCATGTCCTTCCTCAGATAGGGGGCCCAAACCTGCTCACAATGCTCCAAATGTGGTCTGACCATCCGAGACCAGAGGATTGACCTCTGGCGCTGTGAGGCATCGGCTCTACCCGCTGTACCAGGGCAACGGACACCCGGAATTACTGGGTCACGGTGACCAGGTCCAGAGGTGTCAGGGCGAAAGGGGGCAGAGGATCACCGCAGGAGAACTCACTTGCAGTCTTCTTCGAACTGGAGCCTGCAGGCAGCAGCCAGCTGCGCCATTTTACCGCATGGGTCTTCTGCATCCACTGTCCCTGTGGCAAGGGAGACACAAGGCGGAAATGAAAGTCAAACACTCCCCTCCTGCAGATGTACCCGCGGGGGGTGGGGAGACAGCGATCACCAGAAGGCCTCGATATAGACCCGCACGCAGATTTAAGATGGGGGCTGGAAATAAAAGTCTCTTTGCATCCACTGAGAATTAAAGCTCAGTTTAGTTTAGAGATACAACGCGGAAGCATGTCCCATGGTCCACTCAGTCCTTGCCGACCTGCGATCACCCCGTACTCTAGCACTACCCGACACATTAGGGGCAATTCACTATTTTACCAAAGCCAATTAACTACAAACCTGCACGTCTTTGGAGCGTGGAAGGAAGCCGGAGCTCCCGGAGAAAACCCACGTGGTCACAGGGAGAACGTACAAACTACGCAGACAGCACCCGTAGTCAGGATGGAATCCGGGTCTCTGGCGCTGTACGGCAGTACCTCTACCGCTGCGCCACTGGACGAGCCTAATTAAACGCGTTCTATTCTAACTCCACAGCTGCCAGAGGAGTTAGTTGAGGCAGGTACTATATATAACATGCCGTTAAAAGACATTTGGGCAGGTACATGGATAGAAATGTTCAGGGCCAAATGCAGACAGGTGTGTCTCGTGCAGATGGGGGAATCTTTGGTCAGCATGGGCAAGTTGGGCTGAAGGGCCTGTTTCTGTGCTGCATGGCTTTATAAACAATGGGGGCCAGAACAGTGCCCGGGGTCTGAGCTTGTCGTGTGGCTCTCTCCACCGTGGCCCGGTCGAGAGATTCCGTGACAGCAGCAATTCCCAACGAGTCACGGATCAGTTCCAAATCCACTTCTTGGGGAAAGCTGAAAGGCAGGCAGTGGTGAACCCTGCACAGAGTAACGCACCTCTGCCCACTCTGTGAGGGGAGCGGGGTGACGAATGGTCGGCCAGGACACCATTTGGTGAACCGATTGAACATTGGCTCGGCCGCCTGCCCCCCACAGTCACTGCGACGGGTCTGGTCGTCTCCGCGGCGCCGGTCGGCGTGTATACGGCAGTGCCGTAGCTCGGCAAACCTGTGCCGTGAAACCAAGGACACCAGAAAATCAGTGGTGTTCCTGAACCTCACAAAGACAGCCAGCAAAGGCCGACTCCACCCTGGCCACGCTCTCATCTCGCTGTTACCGTTGGGAAGAAGGTGCAGGAGCCTGACAACCGTGAGCTCCAGGTTCAAGAACAGCTTCTTCCCAACAACCTTCAGGCTCTCGAACACTACACCACACGACGGACGTCACCTACGGACGCCCATTGGCCATCTTTGGTCGCACCGTGGACATTGGGTTTTTTGTACCAGCTTTGGGTTATTAATCTATTGAATTTTTGTTTATAATATAACATCTATGTGTCACACCAGGGAACTGCAGATGCTGGTTTACAAACAAGACTCTATTCAGACATTGGGACTATAACTGACAATCGTGTGGAGTTTGCACGTCCGCCTGGGTGTCTTCCCCCATCCCACTGCCGTGCGGGTTTGTAGGTTAATTGCTCTCTGTAAATCGCCCCTCACGTGTAGGGAAGATGGGATAACATATAACTAGTGTGAATGGGTGTACACTGGTCGGCCTGGACTTGACGGGCAGAAGGGCCATCTCCAAGCTAAAGTAAAAGGATCCTCATGGTTTTATAAAGCTCTCTGAGGTCACCCTTCATCCTCCAAGGGAAACAGACCCAGTCTATCCAAGCCTCTTCTCATTGTCCAGAGTGGGCTCGGTGGCCGAAGGGCCTGTTTCCGTGCTGTATCTCTAAACTAGACTGAAGTCTGATGATGCTGTGGGCCTCACCGTCAGGCCTGCCCGGGGTGAGGGGTCCGACCCACTTGAACGCCGGCTTGCGGCCCCTCTCGTTGATGTGAACCTTCTTGATGAGCCCCAGACTGGTCAGCACGTTGGCAATGTCGTACAGCCGGCGGATCTTGGCTGGGGGAGGAAAGAGCAGAGTGAGAGGCCGGGGAGAGTGCAACGGGAGACCCACCCGCCGGTCGGCGGTGTCCAGTCCCTGGGACCACCAGAACCCCCCCCCCCCCACTCCCACGCATTTCCTCACCGTCCCCTGCCCGGTCCGTCCCACCTGCCCCATGCCCCTGCCGCCTGTCTTCCCACAAGGCCTCCACTTCTCCCTCACCCCCGGGTCTCCCCCTTTTCATCCCCCCTCACCCCACCAAGTCCACCCTACTCGCCTCCCTCTGTTCCCTGACCAGTTCACCCCCTTCTCCCGCCCCCACCCCTCAACCCCACTTTCCTTCTTCTCAAGTCCGTCTTCTTCTCCCTCATTTCTCCATCTCCTCGTTCCCCTCCCCACCCCCAAGGTCTACCCCCCCTTTGCCCTCCACTCTCCTCTATCTCCTGGACCAGCCCCCTTACTCTTGAACTTGCTGTTGTCCGTGCTCTCGGGCTGCCCGTCATCGATGAGGATTTTGGCCGCAGCGTCGAGGGCGATCGTCCTGGGCTCGGCCACGAGGAAGAGCATCACAAACTTCTCACTCATGATGCGCAGGGACTTGTCCTTCCTGCTGTTCATGCACACTGGCAGGGAGAGAGAGGGGGGAGAGAGGGGGGGGAGAGGAGTTAAAGGGAGGGGAGTTAAAGGGAGGGGAGAAAGAGGGAGGGGAGAAAGAGGGAGGGGAGAAAGAGGGAGGGGAGAAAGAGGGAGGGGAGAAAGAGGGAGGGGAGAAAGAGGGAGGGGAGAAAGAGGGAGGGGAGAAAGAGGGAGGGGAGAAAGAGGGAGGGGAGAAAGAGGGAGGGGAGAAAGAGGGAGGGGAGAAAGAGGGAGGGGAGAAAGAGGGAGGGGAGAAAGAGGGAGGGGAGAAAGAGGGAGGGGAGAAAGAGGGAGGGGAGAAAGAGGGAGGGGAGAAAGAGGGAGGGGAGAAAGAGGGAGGGGAGAAAGAGGGAGGGGAGAAAGAGGGATGGGAGAAAGAGGGAGGGGAGAAAGAAGTAGGGGAGGATGGGTGAGGAGAAAGGGAGTGAGGACGGGAAGGGTGAAGGGAGGGCAGGAAAGAGGGTGGAAAGGGAGGGACAGGAGAAAAAGAGAGGGAGGCAGGAGGATGGGTGGGGAGAATCAGTGCGAGGGAGGGTAAAGAGATTGGGAGGGGGAGAGGGAGGCAAGTTGAAAAGAGGGAGGGAAATGGGGCAATAGAGACCGGGATTAATACAGCATTGTTTAGGTGTCATGTGCTATGTTTGTTCACAATATTTTAACAATCCAGGGCAGCAAAAGAAAAGAACCATCAGGCTCTTGAACACAGCACAGCTCTAAGCCGGGGCGGCACGGTAGCGCAGCGGTAGAGTTGCTGCTTTACAGCGAATGCAGCCCCGGAGACTCAGGTTCGATCCTGACTACGGGTGCTGCACTGTAAGGAGTTTGTACGTTCTCCCCGTGACCTGCGTGGGTTTTCTCCGAGATCTTCAGTTTCCTCCCACACTCCAAAGACGTACAGGTATGTAGGTTAATTGGCTGGGTAAATGTAAAAAAAATTAAAAAAATTGTCCCTAGTGTGTAGGATAGTGTTAATGTGCGGGGATCACTGGGCGGCACGGACTTGGTGGGCCGAAAAGGCCTGTTTCCGGCTGTATATATATGATGATATGATATGATAAGCCGTCAGCTCTGTCGAAGACCATGTATTTGCTTGGACCATGCTTTGTGTTGTTATGGTTACGTGATACTCCGTTATTAATTTATTGCATTTTTTTAACCTTTACATGTATCTGTGTGTTATAACAAACATAGACCTGTTCTGCTGCTACGAGCACTGTTCTGTTGTCAACGCACGTGTCAATGAAACACTGGACTGGACAGAGCTCTTCTCCGCAGACCGCACTTCCCCAACGGCCAGGAGGGGGCGGCAGAGGCCTCTCCAACACAGAACCAAATGCCAACTGCTGCCAGCTTTGCCCTCCTCTCTCTCCCCCCACCCCCCCCCGACCGTCCTGTCCCCTCCCCCTGCCGCGCCTCGTTCCTCCCCCACCCGCCATCTCCCCACCTCACCCCTCCCCTTTCTTCCTCCCGTCCCTATTCCAATCCCGTGCCTGCCCTGTCCCCATCCCACTCACCCCTCCACCCCGATTTAGTTTCCAGTTGGGAATGTGGATTAACCTGGCCAGTGTAAATCATGCCCAGTGTGTAGGACAGTGCTCGTGTACGGGGCGATCGCTACACTTGTCAGTGCGGACTCGGTGGGCCAATGGCCCTATTTCCACCCTGTATCTCCAAAGTCTAAAGGAAGAACTTGTCCTGAAATTATACTGCCGTTTCAAGCCAGAATGTTTTAAAAACAGTAGTAAGAAGGATGCTGGTTTATACCAAAGAAAGACACAATATGCTGGAGCATTTCTGGAGAAGGGTCGTGATCGAAAACAAAACAAAATGCTGATGTAACTCAGTGGGTCAGTCAGCATCTCTGGAGAAGGGTCCCGACCCGAAAGGTCACCTATCCATGTTCTCCAGAGAGGCTGTCTGACGTGCTGAGTTACTCCAGCACTTTGTGTCTTGTTTCTGCAGTTCCTCGTGCATCCGTTCTACCTGCTTTGCTCCTGGTGTTGGGAGAGGCTGGCTGGGGCCAGGTGCCCAGTGCCCGGTCCACCTCTCTCCCCTCCTCCTTCTTGCCGTACAGGTGCCGCTGCAGCTGTGCCAGTTGTTGGGCGTAGCCCAGCTGTTCCCCTCTCCTCCTGAGGGCGCTGAGGGTGAGGGCGAGGCCGGGCAGCCCGTGCCACCAGTACTGGTTCTTGCCCACACGGCTCACCAGCTGCAGAGACTCCAGCACGTTGACAATGTCATAGATACGCCGTCGCTCCACTCCTGGAGACAGAGCAGCCCGTTACACAAAGATCACACTCACTCACTCACACACACACACACTCACACATACACTCACACTACATACACACTCACACATACACACACTCACACACACATACTACACACACTCGCATACACTCACACACACTACATATACTCACACACACAAACACTCACACACACTTAAACACACACACACATACTCACACTCACTACATACACACTCACAAACATACACACTTGCACACTTGCACTTGCACTCACTCACACACATACACACGCTACATACACACTCAAACACACATTACATACACACATTACATACACACTTGCACTCACATACACTCACTCATTCTCACACACCCACATACACACACATACTCACACCCACATACACACACATACTCACACACACATACACACTCTCACATACATACACACACTACGTACACATTTACATACACCCACTCATTCTCACACACACTACATACACACACACTCACATACACACACACATACTCACACACACACACTGACACATACACAAACACACACTCACTCACACACTCACAGACACACTCTCTAACACACACAACCCTGGGGCATGGGGAGATCCCACAGCCCTACCCCTACCCCTGGGGAGAGAGGCAGCCCATCACATGGGGGCAGAGGGAGATTCCACGCCCAACCCTGGGGTGAGAACCAGCCTGCCACACGGAGATCCCACACGCCCGCAGCCCCACGTCCCCGCAGGTACAGAGGCTTCCATAGGACCACACCAACTGCAGATGCTGGATTACGAAAAAGGACAAAGTGCTGGAGTAACTCAGCGGGTCAGGCAGCATCTCTGGAGAAAAAGGATGGGTGACATTTTGAGCTGTGACATTCAGACAGATTAGGGAGAGGGGCGAAGGAAGAAGAAAGTTGAAAGGGAGGAGCTGGATAAAACGTGGTGAGTGATAGGTGGATACAGGTGAGGGTACAGGTGGATAGAGGCAGGTGGCGGGCAAAGGCCAGAGATGAAACCACACTGAAGGTGCGAGACAAAAGGATTGAAATGTGAAGGGGGGGGGGGGGGTATAGGGGCGGGAGAGGGTTGGTTACTCTCCAATCCGGCCAGCATGGCCTCGATGGGCCGAATGGCATCTCCACGGGAATCAGCAGCCACGCTGGGGCCCGCGGCCTGCTCCACTCACCGAGCTCGCTCGCCACCTCGTCCAGGGAGATGTCCGTTTTCTCTGCGGGCAGCGGGTAGTCGGGGTAGCGGGCGAGGAACTTCTGGCACAGCAGCCCCAGGCTCTTCTGCTTCCTGCTGGGCCGCTGCTGGTCAAACCCGTCGGGCACTGCCTCCTCGGCGCCGGCGAGCTGCAGAGAGAGAGAGGGCGGCCTCATGCTTCACGGGGGAATCTCAATGCTTAGACCAACACGCCCATGTCCCGTCACCCACTCGCACAGACCAGGGCAGCAGTGGGCACCTCCATGTCCCGCACCCACCCATCCCCCATCACCACCTGATCACGCCCCACTCGGTCACAGGGAGAACGCGCACACTCCACACAGGCAGCAGCGCAAGTCATGGTAGCACCCAGGATCTTTAGATTTTAGAGATACAGCGTGGAAACAGCCCACCGAGTCAAGTCAAGTTTATTTGTCACATGCACATACACGATGTGCAGTGAAATGAAAGTGGCAATGCCTGCGGATTGTGCACAAAAAAGAATTACAGTTACAGCATATAAATCAAAGTCTGCACCGACCAGCGAGCACCATCTTATGAGTTCCTCTGTCCCTCTCTTCCCCTCCTCCTTCCCAGTTCTCCCTCTATCTTCCTGTCTCCACCTATATCCTTCCTTTGTCCCGCCCCCCCTGACATCAGTCTGAAGAAGGGTCTCGACCCGAAACGTCACCCATTCCTTCTCTCCCGAGATGCTGCCTGGCCTGCTGAGTTACTCCAGCATTTTGTGAATAAATACCTTCGATTTGTACAAGCATCTGCAGTTACTTTCTTACACCATCTTATACACGAGAGATCATTTACAATTTTACCAAAAAAACAATTAACCTAAAAACCCGCACGTCTTTGGAATGTGGGAGGAAACCAAGGCACCCAGAGAAAACCCACGCGGTCACAGGGAGAACGTACAGTACATATTCCAAAGACGTACAGGTATGTAGGTTAATTGGCTGGGTAAATGTAAAAATTGTCCCTAGTGGGTGTAGGATAGTGTTAATGTGCGGGGATCACTGGGCGGCACGGACTTGGAGGGCCGAAAAGGCCTGTTTCCGGCTGTATATATATGATGATATGATATGATATTCAAGGTCGAACCCGGGTCTCTGACGCTGCAAGGCTACAAGCCTGTGGGTACTGTCTGTGCGGAGTTTGTACGTTCCCCGTGTCAAATATCTTTTAAGTAGTTTCGTTTTAGTTTAGTGCAGAGGCACAGCATGGAGACAGGCCCTTCGGCCCACCGTGTCCACACTGACCAGCGTTCTCCCCGTACACTAGCACTATCCTACACCCGGGTCTCTCTCTCTCTCTCTCCCCAGGTGTGGGTGTGAGGATGGTGAGTGTGGGTGGGTGATCTCTCGGCTCTGTGCCCCAGGAGTGGGGGCTCCCTGTGTCCCCATGTGATGGGCTGCCTCTCCCCAGGGGCAGGGGTAGGAACATAGAAACATAGACAATAGGTGCAGGAGGAGGCCATTCGACCCTTCGAGCCTGCACCGCCATTCAATATGATCATGGCTGATCATCCAACTCAGTATCCCGTACCTGCCTTCTCTCCATACCCCCTGATCCCTTTAGCCACAAGGGCCACATCTAACTCCCTCTTAAATATAGCCAATGAACTGGCCTCAACTACCTTCTGTGGCAGAGAATTCCACAGACTCACCACTCTCTGTGTGAAAAAAAACGTTCTCATCTCGGTCCTAAATGACTTCCCCCTTATCCTTAGGGGTAGGGCAGCAACTCTACAGCTGCTGCTAAAGGAGTCACGTTTATTTTCACATGCACCGAGTGAACAGCTTTTGTTGCTCGCTCTCCACGCATTTCACATAGTTATTGTGTAATCTGCTTCTCTCCTCTTTCCTCTCTCCCCCCCAGCTCTTCCACAACTCCCGCCACCCTCTCCAAAACTGAACCCAGCGGTGTAGTGGGATGTGGCTTAAAACTCAACACGAGGGAGGGAGGAGCTGCCGGCGACGGCTACACGGGCGGTACCGGTGTGGACAAGGCCGGCACCAACATGGATCAGCCCGGCCGGCAAAGTGGCTGCGAGAGGGAGGAAGGAGGAACATGGACAGGCGGAGCGTCGAGAACAAAGACCCGCCATGGCAGAGAAAGAAGACCAAGTAGCCAAGTGCAGGGGGAAGCCCGGAGAGTGGAGGTGGAGGGGATGAGGGAGAGAGGAGGGAGGGGGGGGGAGAGAGGAGGGAGGGGGGAGAGAGGAGGGAGGGGGAGAGGAGGGGGATGAGGGAGAGGAGAGGGAGGAGGGGGAGAGGAGGGAGGGGATGGAGGAGAGAGGGGGAAGATGAGGGAGGAGGAAGAGGAGGGGGAGAAGGGAGAGAGGAGGGAAGGGAGAGATGAGGGAGGGGGAGAGAGGAGGAAGGAGCGAGAGATGAGGGAGGAGGGAGGGGGGGAGAGAGGAGAGAGGAGGGAGGGGAGGAGGAGGGGGGAGAGAGGAGGGAGGAGGGGAGGGAGGGGGGAGAGAGGAGGGAGGAGGGGAGGGAGGGGGGAGAGAGGAGGGAGGGGGGGAGAGAGGAGGGAGGAGGAGGGAGGGGAGGAGGGAGAGAGGAGGGAGGGGGGGAGAGGAAGGAGACGGGGAGAGAGGAGGGAGGGGAGGAGAGAGGAGGGAGGGGGGGAGAGAGGAGGGAGAGAGGAGAGAGGAGGGAGGGGGGGAGAGAGGAGGGAGGGGGGAGAGAGGAGGGAGGGGGGAGAGAGGAGGGAGGGGGGAGAGAAGAGGAGGAGAGGGGATGAGGGAGGGAGGGAGGAGGAGGAAGGGGGAGCCGCTGGCACCGACAGACTCGAGGAGTTGGCCGATCAAGGTCGGGCGTCAGGAGGTGCCCGGGGTCACAGGAGCGAGTGGCAGATGAGAGGGGGCGCTCTCCGGGGTCACGGGCCTGCCGGCTTCCTGGATCAGGGGGCACTCCAGGACTTCCAGCAGCACTTATACTGTTTGTGTTATCTGTTTTTAAATGTTATTTTAAATGCCATCAAGATTGTGGCGACTCTGTGCATTTGTGGTCTGTGCAGAAGAGCCTCACTGTGTGTGTGTTGTGCGTGTGTGACATTGGAGAAGGGGATTGAACGGGAGGGAGGAGGGGAGAGAGAGCTACCTGAATCACGTCGGCAGCAGCCCGGACCTTCTCGTTCTCGATCTGCCTGAAGAGTTCCTTCTTCTTCTCCCGGTCGCGGATGTCAGGGCTGGCGGCGCTGATCAGCATCCGCAGGTTGGCTGTGGGGGACCAGGGCTCGGGGGACGGCTTGTCCACAGGCTTGATGGGCGTTAGCTCAATCCGATCTGGGGTACAACACTTGCGCCTGGAAACGCCGCCCGGCACCAGCTCCGATTTTACCGGGGTCTTGGGCGACCCCCTGAACCTGTTCTCCTGCACGGCACAGAAAGAGCAACGGGTCACAGACAGGAGGCAGCGGCGATGCTGATAGCCCACTCGTTGGGCCGAAGGGCCAGTGTTATAATGACTATCCTTGTAATCTCCTTTAGTTTAGTATGGTCACGTGTACCGAGGTACAGTGAAAAGCTTTTTGTTGCGTGCTAGCCAGTCAGTGGTAAGACCAGACATGATTACAGTCTGAAGAAGGGTCTCGACCCGAAACGTCACCCATTCCTTCTCTCCCGAGATGCTGCCTGACCTGCTGAGTTACTCCAGCATTTTGTGAATAAATCGATTTGTACCAGCATCTGCTGTTATCTGCTTATACATAGTGTTATAATGACTATCCTTGTAATCTCTAGTTTAGTTTATTATGGTCACGTGTACCGAGGTACAGTGAAAAGCTTTTGTTGCATGCTAGCCAGTCAGTGGTAAGACCAGACATGATTACAATTGAGTCTTCCACAGTGTAGAGATACAGGATGAAGGGAATGACGTTTAGTGCACGATAAAATCAAGCCAATTAAAGATAGTCCGAGGGTCTCCAATGAGGTAAATGGTAGGTCTCTAGTTGGTGAGAGGAAGGTTTAGTTGCCCTGACAACAGCTGGGAAGAAACTGTCCCTGAATCTGGAGCTGTGCGTTTTCACACTTTTGTGCCTCTTGCCTGATGGGAGAGTGGGGAAGAGGGAGTGGCCGGGGTGAGACTGGTCCTTGATTATGCTGGTGGCCTTGCTGAGGCAGCGTGAAGTGGAGATGAAGTCAATGGAAGGGAGGTTGGTTTGCGTGATGCGCTGGGCTACGACCGCAAGTCTCTGCAATTTTTTGCCGTCTTGAATGGAGCTATAACACACGCTTGTGAAGCTAGTCCTTTCAAGCACGGGATACCAACTATTTACCTAACTCTGGCCACGTGAACTTCTCTAAACTTAACGTCCGTACCATCAACAAACATGCCTTATGTTATATGGGCCCTGTTGTTAAATGCTGCCTTGAGTATCATCGGCCTGACTCCACCAGTAAAGTCTGCCGACCAAATGTTCAATTTCAGTCACCCTGTTATACGAAAGATGTTGTCAAGCTGGAAAGGGTTCAGAGAAGATTTATGAGGATGCTGCCAGGCCCAGAGGGCCTGAGCTGTAGGGAGAGGTTGGGCAGACTGGGGCTTTATTCCATGGAGTGCAGGAGGATGTGGGGTGATCTTAATAAAATCATGAGGGGAATAGATAGCACAGAGTCTTAGTCATAGCGTCATACAGCGTGGAAACAGGCTCTTCGGCCCGCCTTGCCCACGATCACCAATATGCCCAATTTTGGCCATTCCTGCCTTCGGGTGGCAGTCTATAGAATCTCCTCAGACACTAGGGCAGCACAGCGTTAGAGTTGCTGCCTTACAGCGCCAGAAACCGGGGTTCGATCCCGACCACGGGTGCTGTCTGTATGGAGTTTGTACGTTCTCCCTGTGACCGCGTGGGTTTTCTCCGGGTGCTCCGGTTTCCTCCCACACTCCAAAGGCGTGCAGGTTTGTAGGTAGATTAGCTGTGGTTAAATGGGATCAGACCAGATTGTATTTACCCTCGACTCCACATTCTTGTCTATCCCCAGTAACGTTTTACCCCTTTAGTTTTTTAAAGAATTTACCTAACGTCTGCCTTAAAGAATACTTAAAGATTGTTTTCACTGCCCTTTGCCTTTAAACTTTTCCCCTCTAACCTTCCCCTATGGCCTCTAGTCTTTGACATTTCCACCCTGACAGCTCGTTCTACAACCCCACCCTCTGTGTGAATAAGCTGCCCCTCAGGTTCCTATTAAATATTTCCCCTCTCGCGTTAAACCTGTGTTCTCACGATATTCTGCACCTTAGATTACACCTGAGCCTCCTGCGCTCCAAGCCAAGGAATAAAGTCCTAGCCTGTCCATGACAACCATCTAAGCCAGTCCCAATGGCCCGCCTTTGGCCCATATCCCTCCAAACCTTTCCTATCCATTTATTTTAAAAGATAAAGCTCAGAAGAAGAAACTAACTTGAAAATGTACCTTTTGCGCATTTTGCACTTCATCGTTCAGAGAGTGTGGGGCTATATCACACTTTCCTATTCGTAAACTCAAAAGATCCCTTAATTTCAAACACGCCATCTGAAAAAAAAAGGAGCAGAATATATTTGAGTCATGGTCATACAGCGTGGAGACGGGCCCTTCAGCCCAACTTGCCCGTACCGACCAGCATGTCTCAGCAACACTAGTCCCACCCACTCACATTTGACCCATATATCCCTCTAAACCTGTCCAAATGTCTCTTAAATGTTGTGATAGCACCTAACTCAACTACCTCCTCCAGCAGCTCGTTCCATACACCCACCACCGTTTGTGTAAAAAAGTTGCCCCTCGGGTTCCTATTTAATCCCCCCCCCCCTCCCTTAAACCCATGTCCTCTGGTTCTCGATTCCCCCAGATTCTGCGCATCTACGCTATTTATTCCCCTCATGATTTTATACACCTCTATGAGATCGACCTTCATCCTCCTCTTGCGCCCCAATAAATAAAGTCCCAGCCTGCCCAACCTTCCCCAGTAGCTCAACCCCCCCTTATCCTGGCAACCTCCTGGTAAATCTTTCCTGTACCCGTTCTAGCGTGACATTTTGTTAGGTCGCTCAGCTATAGGAAGGATGTTGTTGAGGGAGTTTAAAAAACAACCCACAAACCCCGTTGGTAATAAATGATTTTAACAGTTAATTTGCCAGACTATCCACAATAAGATATCCCCAGCAAGATGTAAGAAGACGCTGGGATACAGAACTGCAGCGGGGCGCGCTGGCCACAGACCTCCATGTACAACTGCCTATTACGAAAGTCAACTACAAGTTTTCTAAGCGCCAAGTAGCGCCACCAAGTCGGAGACCAACTTTAGAAAAGAAATCCCTTTAGGAATCCCTCGTCTAAACAGAATATAAAAACGAAATCGGTTGCTGCATTTCACTGCCACATATTTAATTGACTCGTCACAAGAGTTTGAAATGTGGGAATAGTTCCGATGTTCATTCGTTTTTATTTTGAAAATTTGGCGCAAAAAAAAAATCAGGTGGACAGTCCAATTCACAGTTTGTTTGACATGATCTTCAGGGAGACAAGACACTGGTTAAAAACGGGGTGGAAGACGATTATTGTGGGCATTAACTATGGTTAGGTGGTAGATAGTTACATTACCGAGCTCTACGTAAAGTAACAGGCGGAAAGAGAGAAGGGTTTGTTGGAAACTCAACAGGGAAAGTTCAGAGAACACTGAAATTCTGGAAGGGAGACTTTAAAACCTCTGGAGGAAATCCAGAACAACTTCTGGAGGGAAGTGAGCGAGCCTTAAGTTTCAGAGAGTTTGTTACATTAACTGGAGGTTTTAATGAATGAATGAATGAATGAATGAAGTTGACTCACCTTAGGCTGGGAGTGAGAGCGGTGTCAGTGTGGAGGCTCTAGAGAGGTCAGCGAGAAGAGCGGCTGCATGTGTCGGCGCTGGGAGAGCGGGTACCCTCTGTCCCCCCGTCTCCACCCTCTGTCCCCCCGTCTCCACCCTCTTGTCTCCCCCTATCTCCTGTCTCCACCGATCCTCAGTCTACCCGGTGCCTACTCTCTATGTCTGTCTCTCTGTCCCTCTCTTTCTCTGTCTGTCTCTCTCTCTCTCTGTCTGTATGTCTCTCTCTCTGTCTCTCTCTGTGTGTGTGTCTCTCTCTCTGTGTCTTTCTCTCTGTGTCTCTGTCTCTCTCTCTCCCGGGAACCGCGGGCGAAGCCGCGAAATCCGCGCTCTGGCGCCCTGCAACATTCCGAAAGACGTCATCGCTGCCGCCAGCCAATAGCGGCGGCCCGCAGCTCGATACACCCGGCGGCCCGGCCAATGGGAGGCGGCGCCCACACGCGCTTCCGGGTTGCTTTGGCGCGGCGCTCGGCGCGCTTCAGGGAGAGTCCGGGCAGGGGGAGTGGGGTGGAGAGGAGAGGATTAATGGAGGAGAGGAGGGGAAAACAGGAGTTGGGGGGGGAGAGGGGAGGGGGAAACAAGAGTGGGGGGAGAGGGGAGGAGGAAACAGGAGGGGGAGAGGGGAGGGGGAAACGAGAGTGGGGGAGAGGGGAGGGGGAAACAGGAGTGGGAGGGGGGGAGAGGGGAGGGGGAAACAGGAGTGGGGGAGAGGAGAGGGGAAAACAGGAGTGGGGGAGAGGGGAGGGGAAAACAGGAGTGGGGGGAGAGGGGAGGGGGAAACAGGAGTGGGGGGAGGGGAAAACGAGTAGGGGGAGGGGAGAAGGAAACAGGAGTGGGGGAGAGGGAAGAAGTGGGAAACAGGAGTGGGGGGGAGTCAGAGGGAAGGTGAGGTGCGGGAGCAGAGTGAGAAAGAGTTTCCAGGAGGAGGGGGTGAGAGGTGTAGGGAGGACGGGTACAGGCTGGGTGGGGTGGGGGGTCACAGGCGGGGAGGACAGGTGCAGGGAGGAGATCAAAAATAGAGGGTGGAGATGGACAGGGAAGATGTGGAGAGCATGTATCCCCGCGGAGAGTATTACGATCAGGGATGTATAGTTTTAGGAGAAACAAGGAATTGCGGAGGCTGGTTCACCAATAAATGGACATTGGGGGTGGGGTGGGGTGGGGGGGGGGGGGGGAAGATGTGGTAAAAAAGGAACTGCAGATGTTGGTTCACGAAAAAGGGCTCAAAGTGCTGGAGTAACGAGGGCAGCACAGCTGTTGGAGCCGCTGCCTCAGCGCCAGAGTCCTGGGTGTGATCCTAACCTCGGGTGCTGCCTGTGTGGAGTTTGCACGTTCTCCCCATGTATACCGTAGTATAAGAAAATAACTGCAGATGCTGGTACAAATCGATTTATTCACAAAATGCTGGAGTAACTCAGCAGGTCAGGCAGCATCTCGGGAGAGAAGGAATGGGTGACGTTTCGGGTCGAGACCCTTCTTCAGACTGATGTCAGGGGGGCAGGACAAAGGAAGGATATAGGTGGAGACAGGAAGATAGAGGGAGATCTGGGAAGGGGGAGGGGAAGGGAGGGACAGAGGGACTATCTAAAGTTGGAGAAGTCGACGTTCATACCACTGGGCTGCAAACTGCCCAGGCGAAATATGAGGTGCTGTTCCTCCAATTTCCGGTGGGCCTCACTATGGCACTGGAGGAGGCCCATGACAGAAAGGTCAGACTGGGAGTGGGAGGGGGAGTTGAAGTGCTCGGCCACCGGGAGATCAGTTTTGTTAATGCGGACAGAGCGCAGGTGTTCAGCGAAGCGATCGCCGAGCCTGCACTTGGTTTCGCCGATGTAAATGAGTTGACATCTAGAGCAGCGGATGCAATAGATGAGGTTGGAGGAGGTGCAGGTGAACCTTTGTCTCACCTGGAAAGACTGTTTGGGTCCTTGGATGGAGTTGAGGGGGGAGGTAAAGGGACAGGTGTTGCATCTCGTGCGGTTGCAGGGGAAAGTGCCCGGGGATAGGGTGGTTTGGGTAGGAAGGGACGAGTGGACCAGGGAGTTACAGAGGGAACGGTCTCTGCGGATCGCAGAGAGGGGAGGGGATGGGAAGATATGGCCAGTGGTGGGATCCCGTTGTAGGTGACGGAAATGTTGGTGGATGATATGTTGGATCCTCATGACCGTGTTGTTTTCCTTTCGGCCAGTCTGAAGAAGGATGTTGACCCGAAATGTCACCTATCACCTTGCTGGGTTACTCCAGCACTTTGTGCCTTATTTTGAAAAGCAGCATCTGCAGTTACACATATTTCTAAATTACCACGGACCTGTTTTAATTTTCTGATTGTATTCTCCACTCCGCTGGAGTACGATCGATACTCTAATTGGATTCTCCGCTGGAAAAAAAAAGATTTTCCAGCGACGAGTGGTCCGGCACCTCCTTTAATCCGGACAAAACTACAAGAGCCCACTGGGAAAACCCTCCGGAGGTCCCCCTGGAAATGTGCCGCCTAGGCCGGGTGAGATGGCCGATCTCAACTTCATCGGGACTTCTGTGGCTGTACGACGGGCCAAAGTTGCCCCTGTGTCTGGGGCTCTGGAAGCCGACCACAGGTGACTTTGCGGGCCGGTATCCCGCTGTAGGACCGGCCCCGGTACCGCTGTGGGACCGCTCCGGTACCGTTGGACTCCTCTCGGAGGCCGTGACCTCTGTTGATCCGGCAAAACGGACAACCCAGCAAGGCTGTGGAACCACGCGTGCCGGAAAATCGACCGTGGACCTGTGTAGTATCTTGTTTTCTTTTACAGTCTTTTTACTTTTCACTGTCTTGCCGAATTTGTGTTTGTAGCTTGTGTTTTTATTTATTGCAGAATACATAGGTGATTTGTGGTTTGTGTGTGTGTGTCAGACTATGTGTCTGTGACGCTGCTGCAAGTCGGATTTTCACTGCACCTGTAGTAAGTACCTCACTGGTTTATTCACAAAATGCTGGAGTAACTCAGCAGGTCAGGCAGCATCTCACTGGTGCAGACGACAATAAATTCGACCTGTAGCATTTTGAACAGTTCGCCCCGGCCTTGACCTTGTCTGGAAGTCGTCTAACCTCTCGCTCTGAACATTTACAAAACAGAAACCTGACCCCCATCTCATCAGCCTCTTGTACAATGCCTTCAGTTAAAAAACGCACCCCCGGAGATAATGCAAACGTGTTTGGGCGCCAAGGCCCATCCAACGCTCCACTATTCTGTTTGCTCAGTATTACGTTTGACCCTGGAAAGAAACGAAATCTATTCTCACCGCGTGCTTTATTATAAGCGAAGGAACCAGTCGCCGAATTTAACTCTGAGCACAACTTGCGTCTGCCCTGGGTTATTGATGCAAGGGGTAGGTTACCAACTAATGCAGGAGTTGCTAGTTTAATGGGAGCCATTGCGGGGGGAGTGGATCAATTACCAATCCAGCAAAGAAGAGAGAAATATAGATTTGTTTTAGCTAAGAAATGAAAATAATCAGGTTTGGGCCTGAGATGTAAGGAGATGAACATTGTTGTCTACTTCCTACATCCTTCTGTCCTCATAAATTACTAATCTGATCCAACACTCCAGCAGATGCCTCGCAGAGCTGCTGTGTTGAAAGGCAGAGAGAGCTAAAAGGTCATTGGCACAGTGGTAGAGTTGCTGCCTCACAGCCCCAGGTTCAATCCTGGCCTCGGGTTCTGTCTGTACGGAGTTTGCACGTTCTCCCTGTGACCGCATGGGTTTTCTCCGGGTGATCCGGTTTCCTCCGACACTCCAAAGGTGTACAGGTTTGTTGGTTAATTGACTTTGGTATAATTGTCCCTGGTGTGTCGGGTAGTGCCAGTGTACGGGGTAATCACTGGTTGGTTGGGACTCGGTGGGATTAAGGGCCTGTTTCAGCGCTGTATCTCTAAAGTCTAAAGTAAAGTACACGGATAGGACAAGCTTGGAGGAATATGGAGCAAACTAGTGTAGCTGGGATATGTTGGCCGGTGTGGGCAAGTTGGGCCAAAGGACCTTTTTCTACACTGTTTCACTCTATGACTAAAGTCATTTTACCTTAGACCAACAGACCCCGGTCAGTGAGGATAGGGGACAAATCATCCTCCACGATAATCCTCAATAACGATGAGACGGAGCATAGGAAGAAGATTGAGAACCTCATGTCCTGGTGTCGAGACAACAACCTTTCTCTCAATGTCAGCAAGACAAATGAGATACTGACCAACATCAGGAAGTGAAGCGCTACACATACTCCAGTTTCCATTGACGGTGCTGAGACAGAGATGGTTGAAAACCTCAAATTCCTGGGAGTCAATATCACCAATAACCTCTCCTGGACTACGCTTATTGAAGTAACGACCAAGAATGCACAACAATGCCTCTACTTCCTTGGAAGGCTTAGGAAGTTAGGCATGTCTCAACACTCTCACCACCTCTACAGATGCCCCAGAGAAAGCATTTTATCGGGATGCATCACAGCTTGGTTTGGGAACAGCTCCATCCAAGACCGCAAGGAATTGCAGCAAATTGTGGACGCAGCCCGGACCATCACACAAACCAACCTCCCTTTTATGACTCCATTTATACCTCATGCTGCCTCGGCAAGGCCAGCAGCATAATCAAGGACGAGTGTCACCCTGGCCACTCCCTCTTCTCTCTCCCATCAGGAATAGATGACATCTCAGGTCGAGACCCTTCTTCAGACTGTGAGTCAGGGGAGAGGGAAACTAGAGGTATGTAAAGGTACAGAACAAATCAAGGAAAGGTGGAGCCCACAATGGCCCATTGTTGGCTGTGGAAGAGATGATAAGGAAGGAATACAAACAGTGAAACTAGCAGGACGACTATGGTGGTCCTGTACTGTCATTCTCAGAACATCTTGAAGAACACTGACCTGCGGTAATGGTGGTGGTGTGGGGGAATTGCGGTAGACATTGGCAACTTGGACTGTTTTCTCTGGAACATCGGAGGCTGAGGGGAGACCTGTTAGAAGTATATAAAATTATGAGAGGCATAGATAGCGGGGACAGTTAGAATCTTTGTCCCGGGTGGAAGTTTCAAAGACTAGAGGGCATTGCTTTAAGGTGAGAGGGGCGCAGTTTAAAGGCGATGGGGTGGCATGGTGGCACAGCGGGTGTGCTGCTGCCTTGAAGCGCCAGAGACCCGTGTTCGATCCTGACCTTGGGTGCTGTCTGTGCGTTTGCACACTTTCCCTGTGACTGCTTGGGTTTCATCCGGGTGATCAGATTTCCTGCCGCATCCCAAAGACCTGCAGGTTTGGAGGTTAATCGGCCCACTGTAAATTGCCCCCTCATGTGTGGGGAGTGGATGAGAAAGTAGGATAATGTAAAACCAGTGTGAACGGGTGATCGACGGTCAGCGTGGACTCAAGTGAGCTGAAGGATCTGTTTCTATGCTGTATCTCTAAAATAAAACTGGAGGCTTTTAGATAGGCACATTGATATGCAGGGAATGGAGAGATATGAATCATGTGCAGGCAGAGGAGATTAGTTGAACTTGGCATCATGTGCAGTATGGACATTGTGGGCCGAAGGGCCTGTTCCTGTGCTGCACTGTTCTGTGTTCTATGTACGGGGATGACTGACCTTGTGAGTTCTGCAGAGTGCAACCTCTGGGGAAAATCATCTTGAGGAGGGTAGAGAATGAGATAGAAACATAGAAAATAGGTGCAGGCGGAGGCCATTCGGCCCTTCGAGCCAGCACTGCCTTTCATTGTGATCATGGCTGATTGTCCACAATCAATAACCCGTGCCTGCCTTCTCCCCATATCCCTTGATTCCACTAGCCCCTAGAGCTCTAACTCTTAAACCCATCCAGTGATTTGGCCTCCACTGCCCTCTGTGGCAGAGAATTCCACAAATTCAAAACTCTCTGGGTGAAAAAGTTCCTTCTCACAGTTTTAAATGGCCTCCCCTTTATTCTAAGACTGGCCCCTGGTTCTGGACTCGCCCAACACTGGGAACATTTTTCCTGCATTTGTCAAGTCCTTTTATAATTTAATATGTTACTATAAGATCCCCTCTCATCCTTTTAAACTCCAGTGAATACAAGCCTAGCCTTTTCAATCTTTCCTCACATGATAGTCCCGCCATCCCAGGGATCAATCTCGTGAACCTACACTGCACTGCCTCAATTACAAGGATGTCCTTCCTCAAATTAGGAGACCAAAACTGTACACAATGCTCCAGATGCGGTCTTACCAGGGCCCTATACAACTGCAGAAGAACCTCTTTACTTCTACACTGAAATCCTCTCGTTATGAAGGCCAACATGCCCTTAGCTTTCTTCACTGCCTGCTGTACCTGCACGCCAACTTTCAGTGGCTGGTGTACAAGGACACCCAGGTCTCGCTGCACCTCCCCCTTACCTAACCTAACTCCATTGAGATAATAATCTGTCTCCTTGTTTTTGTCGTCAAAGTGGATAACCTCACATTTATCTATATTATACTGCATCTGGTCCGATATCGGGTACAAAGTCTCCTTTATAATGTAATTTGTGCAAGATAGTTCAGAGATACAGCGTGGAAACAGGCCCTTCGCCCCACCAAGTCCGTGCTGACCATCAACCCCTGCACATTAACACTACCTTACACGCACTAGGGACAATTTTCTACATCCATATCAAGCCAATTAACCTAGTATGTCTTTGGAGTGTGGGAGGAAACCGAAGATCTCAGAGAAAACCCATGCAGGTCACTGGGAGAGCATGCAAGCTCTACACAGACAAGCACTCGTAGTCAGGATCGACCCCGGGTCTCTGGCACTGTAAGGCAGTAGCTATACAACTACGCCACTGTGTCGCCCTGTTTTAGTTTAGTTTGGTTTATTGTCACATGTACCGAGGTACAGTGAAAAGCTTTTTGTTGCATGCTTTCCAGTTAGTGGAAAGACTATACATGATTACAATCGAGCCGTCCACTGTGTGCAGATACGGGTTAAAGGGAATGATGTTTTGCACCAGATAAAGTCCAGTAAAGTGCGATTAATAGACAATAGGTGCCGGAGGAGGCCCTTCGGCCCTTCGAGCCAGCACCGCCATTCAATGTGATCATGGCTGATCATTCTAAATCAGTACCCCGTTCCTGCCTTCTCCCCATACCCCCTGGATTAACTCTTATCCAAGGGTCTCCAATTAGGTAGATTGGAGTCAGGACTGCTCTCTAGTTGGTGAGAGGATGGTTCAGTTACCTGATAACAGCTGGGAAGAAACTGTCCCTGAATCTGGAGGTGTGCATTTTCACACTTCTGCACCTCTTGTACCGGTAATCCATTGCTTCATAATCTAACGTGGCCTGATTTCAAATCCCCGTGAGAGGATTTTGAGCATTTGATTTGTGACTTAAATAACTCAATGCCTTTTTAACAAGATCTGCGTTCCTAATCCAGTCTGGGTCTTAACATGATTCCATTCCCCTGCTGAATGTGGTTTATATAACCACCCTCTACCCTGTGCTTCCCTGTATTTCAGGGCAATTATGGATGAGGGATACATGCCAGTCTTGTTGGTAGTTACCACAAATGTACAACAAACAAACCAAATCACACACTGCAATGTGTTCACATCGCCAATTTTACTAATGCTTTATCAGTAATTCTCAATGTATGTCCTCATTTTAGAGTCATACGGTGCAAATACAGGCCCTTCGGCCCAACCTGCCTATGCCAACCAATAAGCGCCATCTACACTAGTGCCAATTGCCCATGCTTGGCCCATAAATGCCTAAACGTCTACATTTTCTTGAACATTGTGATGGTACCTGCCTCAACTACCTCCTCCGGCAGCTCATTCCGTATACCAAACATCCTTTGTTAAAATAAATGTTACCCCTCAGGATCCTGTTAAATCTTTCCCCCCTCATCTTAAACCTGTGTCCTCTGGTTCTCGATTCCCCTACTCTGGGCAAAAGACTCTGTATTTACCAGATCTATTCCTCATGATTTTGTACACCTCTATAAGATCACCCCTCAACCTCCTGCACGCCAAAGAATAAAGTCCTAGCCTGTTCAACCTCTTCCCTTGAGTCCTGGCAACATCCTCGTAAATCTTCTCTGAGATTTACCCTTTCCAGCTTAACAACATCTTTCCTATCACAGCGTGACCAAAACTGAATGCAATACGCTAAATGTGGCCTCCCCAATGTTCTGCACAACTGTAACACGATAGGAAAGGTTTGGAAGGATATGGTCCCAAAGTGGGCAGGTGAGACAAGTGTAGTTGTGACATCTTGATCAGTTTGGGCAAGTTATGCTGCAGGGCCTGTTTCCACGTTGTATCGGCCCATGCTCTACTCCCTCTTCACACACGACTGTGTTCCTGCATTCGACACCAACACCATTGTTAAGTTTGCAGACGACACAACGGTGATCGGGCTGATCACCAGCGGTGATGAAACAAACTACAGAGCAGAGGTGCAGAACCTGGCGGACTGGTGCTCAGATAACAACCTGTTCCTAAATACTACCATCATCAACTTCCGTAGGTCACATAACGGGGAATACGCCCCGATCTTTATCAATGGGGAGAGAGTGTCCAGCTTCAAGTTTCTGGGCACTCACATTTCAGAGGACCTAACATGGTCCAATAACACCGCTGCGCTGGTCAAGAAGGCACAGCAACGACTGTCTCAGAATGCCTCAGAAAAGCCACCAGCATCCACAAAGACTCCTCACACCCCTGCAACAGTCTGTTCGAACTCCTTCCATCGGGCAGACGATACAAGGCCTTCTACGCCCGCACCTCCAGACTCAGGAACAGCTTCATCCCCAGGGCCATAGCTGCTATGATCCGGTCCTGCTGAGCCGGATGGTCACATCGCACAGTGAACCGGCACAGATCTACTTGCACTTTATTCTGTCTTAAAACTGTTACAATTTGTTTCGTTCGGTTGTTGTTGTTTAAATTAATTAAATTGTTGCATCATATGGGAGGCGCATTCCCAATCTCATACCCCTGTACAATGACAATAAAGATATATTGTATTGTATCGTAAACTCAACTCAACTAGACAGGGAGAGAGCAAACCTATGCAAACACATCTGTCCTGTGCCATAAAATACCATCCCCAGTGCATGTGTATTTATGGATGTTCTTTCTTTGTTTTGAGATACTCCATGAAAATAATGACTTTAATTTTATTTGACACAGACTCCTCACTACTAAAGGCATCAGCCTTTGAACGATAGTAAGATGTTTCTCATTGAACATAATGGCACTGTGAATGTTTGCAATATAGATAATAGTGCGTGAAAGAAAATTTAATTACTTTCCCTTTTTTAATGAGAAGCTGAAAATATTGACATTTTCTATTCTGCTACAAGTTTTGCTGCTGTTTTTTTTTTTTTTTGCTTTCCAATTAACGATAAAGATTCAATAATTGCGCCAGCCACTGACATTTGCACGGAGATTAAGAACAGATGTTGCCAAAAGCCCATTGCTTCTTTGTAGAGAAGATGGCTAATATAGAAATACAGGTACATCCCTCTGAGATCTGGAGTCAGGGCTGTAAGCAACGGATTGCTGGCAGACGAAGACAATTAGGTTGCTGCATGGAAATGCAGAGAATGAGAGAGATGAAAGAGAGAAAGGGGAGGAAAAACAAGAGAGAGAACAATGAAGTAAAAAAAAAAAAATAATAATTTGCTTGCATTTGCATTTGGGGGCACGGTGGTAGATCCACTGCCTCACAGCGACAGAGACCCAGGTTTGATCCTGACTACGGGTGCTGTCTGTGCAGAGTTAGCCTGTTCTCCCTGTGACCATGTGGGTGCACTGGTTCCCTCCCACATCCCAAAGATGTGCGGCATTGTTCTTTATTTAGCTTCTGCAAATTGTAAATTGCCCCTAGTGTGTCGAAATGCGGAAAATGGGATAGCATCGAAATAGTGTAAGGGCGTCCTGGACTCGGTGGGCTGAAGGACCTGTTTCCATACTGTATCTCTAAACTTTCATTGGAAAGAAAAGTTGGGAGGTAATGTTTTGTCTGTATGAGGCAACGATGAGAAGTTATCCCATGAACATAATTGCATGGTTATTTGGTATTGTAATCACCGTAGGTTGGATCGAGCCCAGGTGTCAGGTGCTGTTCGGCAGCAGCTCTACTGCTGCGCCACCGTGCTGCCCTTTTGTGTAATAGGCTGCACGTGCATCTAATAGGCGTGAAGTCTCACCGTCGATCGCACTGCGAGTCTTGCTCTCCGACAACAGAACACATTAACAGGTTGGACTGAAGATGGACACAAAATGTTGGAGTAACTCAGCGGGGATGCTGCCTGACCCGCTGAGTTACTCCAGCATTGTTATGTGTCTATCTCCACGTAAACCAGCATCTGCAGTTCCTTCCTACACATTAGATTTGAAGTTGTTGTGTGGTGAAGCGAAAGATCAGACGGATCCATGCACAAGTCTTTGCAGTCGTGCTTCTTGTTATCTCCGTGCTTACCACTCGTCCATTTGCACTGGGGGATGGTGCCTGGAAATCTGAGAATGAGTCTTATGTGCGTTTGGTTGTATTTAACAAGTATGTATTTGATTCAGGCTGTTTCAACTCCATCCAGCTGTTTGAATAAATTTCAGATTCTCATATCCCATCATGGCACCATCTAGCCAATTTGAAAGACGTTTTTAAGTATCACCTAATACATTTTAAACAGGTTGTAGCAGTGGGGAGTCCCTCTGATCAACAGGAGCATCTCTGATGATTAGATTTGTTGATGAGGACTCTGTATTAATTTTCATGCCATGCAGCAACGAGGCAAAATACATTGCCGTACAAAATATTAACCTAAGCTGGTGCCCTCCAGTGCCACAGGCCCGGGTTCCCTCCTGACTACAGGAGCTGTCTGTACGGAGTTTGTACGTTCTCCCTGCGACTGGAGGCCATAGGTTTAGTTTAGTTTAGTTTATTGTCACGTGTACCGAGGTACAGTGAAAAGCTTTTGTTGCGTGCTAAACCAATCAGCAGAGGTTAATGTAGGGGGAAAAGATTTACTTGGAACTTGAGGGGTAACTTTTTTACACAAAGGGTGGTGGGTGTATGGAACGAGCTGCCGGAGGAGGTAGCTGAGGCAGGGACTATCGCAATATTTAAGAAACATTGAACAGATACATGGATATGACAGGTTTTGGGGGATATGGGCCAAATGCATGCAGATGGGACATGTTGGTCGGTGTGGGCAAGTTGGGCCAAAGGGCCTGTTTCCGCAGTGTATGACTGTGACAGTGTGGGTTTCCTCCGGGTGCTCCGGTTTCCTGTCGCATCCCAAAGACGTGCAGGTTTGTAGGTTAATTGGCTTCTGTAAATTGTCCCTAGTGCATAGGGTAGAACTGGTGTGAACAGGTGATCGAAGATCTGCATGGACTCGGTGGGCCAAAGGGCCTGTTTCCACACTGTGTCTCTAAACTAAACCTGGGTCCAGTTGAAGCCTGCAGTTGTTGGGGTCAATTAATGAAGGTCATTCTTCACCTCGAGCTTGTTTGTCTACTCAATCCATAAGAACCAGATGTGGGAGTAGAATAGTTTAGATCCTTGAATGAGATCACGGGAGATTATCCACTTTAGTTTTGTTTATTGTCACATGTACTGAGGTACAGTGAAAAGCTTTTTTGTTGCTTGCTATCCAGTCATCGGAAAGACGATACATGATTGCAATCAAGCTGTCCACAATGCACAGACACACGATAAAAGGCATAAAGTTTAGTGCAAGATAAAGTCCATTAAAATAGTCCGCAGGTACCCAATAAGGTCGATGGGAGCTCTGGACTGCTCTCCAGAGGGTGAGAGGACGGTTCAGTTGCCTGATAACAGCCGGGAAGAAACTGTCCCTGAATCTGGAGGTGTGCGTTGTCACACTTCTGTACCTCTTGCCTGACGGGAGAGAGGAGAAGAGGGAGTGACCGGGGTGTGACAGTGTTATCCCCCTGCAGTTATCCCATGTTGTTTAGTTCCCCTGATATCACTACCTTTAGGCTGGGAGACAGACTTTGACCTGCGGACTATAAACGAATGGCTGATGTATTGTTGTCACATGTCCCGAGACACAGTGAAAAGCTCTGCTGGTGTGGTATCTGGTCATACTATACATGAATACAATCAAGCCATATACAAGTACAACAGGTGGCACAAAGAGATAGATGCCTGCGTGTGATATATAGTGTTTTAACATTAAAGCATTGCAGAAAAGAGAAAGTGCAGATTTAAAAAAAATGTGAGGTGCAGAATGAAGTAGATTGGGTGATCGGGATCTAAGGTCAGGATTTTGTAGGGATTAAGGAGGATTCCATTCTGGGGCCATAGTCATTGATGCCATTTCAGTGGAGATAATCAACTGAATTTCCTTCTGAAGAAGGGTCTCGACCTGAAACGTCACCCATTCCTTCTCTCCCGAGATGCTGCCTGACCCGCTGAGTTACTCCAGCATTTTGTGTCTACCTTGAATTTCCTTGCACCGGGTCAGATAGCATCTAGGGAGGGAATGCACAGGTGATGTTTTGGGTCCGGACCCATTTTTAGTGACGAGTCTGAAGAGGTGTCTGGACCTGAAACGTTGCCTGTCCATTCCCCTCCTTTGATGCTGCTTGACCCGCTGAGACCCTCCAGCATTAGGTGTTTTGTTCAAGATGAGGCACAGCGGTAGTGCTGCTGCCACACAGCGCCAAAGACCCGGGTTTGATCCTGACTACGGGCGTTGTCTGTACGGAGTTTGTACGTTCTCCCTGGAATCACTTGGGTTTTCTCCGGGTGCTCCGGTTTCCCCCCACACTCCAAAGACGTACAGGTTTGTGGGTTAATTAGCTCCGGTAAGAATTGTAAATTGTCTCTAGTGTGTAGGATAGTGCTAATGTACAGGGTGATCGCTGGTCACCGTGGACTGGTTGGGCCGAGGGGCCTGTTTCTGTGCTGTATCTCTAAACGAAGTCCCGGCGTCGGCTGTTTCTTGTGCCTTTGCGTTCTCTATTAGGTTGACATGAAAAAACACGTGGCAATACTTAGTGTAGTTTAGGTGCAGCATGGAAACAGGTCCTTCATCCACACTGACCAGCGATCACCCATTCACGCTAGTTCTACGTTATCCTATTTTTGCATCCATAATCCGAGGTGGCACGGTGGCGCAGCGGTACAGTTGTTGCTCACAGCACCAGAGACCCGGGTTCGATCCTGACTACGGGTGCTGTATGTATGGAGTTTGTACGTTTTCCCCGTGACCATGTGGGTTTTCTCCGGGTGCCCCGGTTTCCTCCCACACTCCAAAGATGTAGAGGTTAGTAGGTTAATTGGCTTTGGTAAAAATTGTAAGTTGTCCTTAGTGTGTAGAATAGTGCTGGTGTATGGGGTGATCGCTGGAAGGCGTGGACTCGGTGGCCCGAAGGTCCTATGTCTGCGCTGTCTTAAGACCATTAGACCATCGAGTCTACTCCGCCATTCAATCATGGCTGATCTATCTTTCCCTCTCAGCCCCTTTTCCGCGTAACCTTCGATGCCCTTACTAATCACAAATCTATCAATGTCCGCTTTAACAACACTCAATGAATCGGCCTCCAACGTTGTCTGTGGCGATGAATTCCACAGATTTACCACTCCCTGCATCCACTCCCTACAAACTACAGGCCAATTAACCCGCAAACCTGCCGTCTTTGTGATGTGGGGGGAAACCCTCGCGGTCACGGGGAGAATGGTGACCCTAACCCGGGCGTCACCGTGTGAGGCAGCGGCTCTACCTGCTGCGACACTGTGCCGCATTTAATAGCTGCTGAAGCTGCCGCAGCAGCTGGTAAAGGCTTTCCAGCAGGTAACTGCAGATGGAGAACACTGCAGGGACTCCTGATGTTTAGCCTGGTAAATCCATCTCTGGCTTTTCATGAGGCTGTGTCTGGTGCTGTGATAACAGAACTGGCTATGCATGTTATTCTAGATAATGTATGCAGCTTGTCAGAATGTGCAGATAGGAATCACTGTCTGGCATTGTGCAGAAGAAGGGACAAAGCAAACCGACAAACTTCCTTTGTGAGGAAGACACAGGTCCCGGTGCCCCTCGATGGCAGAAGCTGCCGTGTTTAACATGTTTCATGCATGCGGGTCTTTCCTGAGCCCGGTTTAGTTTAGTGCGGAGACACGGCGCGGGAACAGGTCCTTTGGTCCACCGAGTCCAACCTGACCCGTTCACACCACCAGTATTAGAGATACAGCGTGGAAACAGGCCCTTCAGCCCATCGGGTCCACGCCGCCCAGCAATCTCCCGTACACCACTTCTATCCCCGCCAATCAACCTACAAACCTGCACGTCTTTGGAATGTGGGAGGAAACCGGAGCACCCGGAGAAAACCCACGCAGTCACTGGGAAAATGTGCAAACTCCGCACAGACAGCACCTGTAGTCAGGATCAAACCCGGGTCTCTGGCGCTGTAAGGCAGCAACCCCACCACTGTGCCACCACTGTTCTACATGATCCCACTTTCTTATTTACTCCCTACACACCAGAGGCCAATTAACCTACAAACGTGCACGTCTTTGGGATGTGGGAGGAAAGGGGAGCACCCAGAGAAAACCCAGGCGGTCGCAGGGAGAACGTGCAAACTCCAACCAGACAGCCCCCATTGTCAGGATTGAACCTGGGTCTCTGGCGCTGTGAGGCAGCAACTCTACCAGCTGTACCGGTGTTGGGACAAAGGAGATAATGGGTGGTCCAGGAATCAACAGAAGGGGATTGTAGATGGTTTGGAAGAGGTAGGGAGATGGAGGTGGACAAATCCATTTAAAAGATTATTCTCACTGGGGATTTATTGTCCTCAGTGCTTGGTGAATATCTACTTTCATTCACATGGGAGTAATTACGTTCACCATGGATAGCTGGAAGTTTGGTTCTGTTTTCCCCTTGTGTATAGTCGAATGAAACAGTTGTTCTGCATCTTTGCCAGACTGTGTTAATCTTCACTTCCAATCCATCAGCAGAGTTTAATCTTTCTCCCACCTTCTCTCTGACTGACACCTGATGATAAGAAGACTCAGTCCTGAGATGTTGTTCTCCATGGATGGCAATGCATTGGTCGTTTCATTATTCAGTCACTTTAACTGGGTGGCACAGTGGTGCAACGGTGGATTCACTGCCTTACAGCATCAGAGATCCAGGTTCGATCCTGACTACAGGTGCTGCCTGTTCAGAGTTTGCACGTTCGCCCTGTGACTGCGTGGCTTTCTCCGGGTGCTCCGGTTTCCTCCCACATCCCAAAGGCGTGCAGGTTTGTAGGTTAATTGGCCTCTGTAAAGTCCCTGCTGGGGGGGCAATTGGCTTCTGTAAATTGTCCCCAGTGCAGGATAGTGCAAATGTACCGGCTGATCACTGGTCGGCACGGTCTTGGTGGGCCGAAGGGCATATTTCCACGTTGTATCTCTAAAGTCTAACAAAAATGGACGACACAGTGGTGCAGCTGGTAGAACCATTGCCTCACAGCGCCAGAGACCCGGGTTCAACCCTGACCTCGGCTGCTGTGTGTGCTGAGTGTGTCTATTTTCCCTGTGACCGCGTGGGTTTCCTCCGGGCGCTCCGGTTTCCTCCAACATTCCTAAGACGTGCAGATCTGTAGGTTAATTGGCCTCTGGTAAATTGCCCCTGGTGTGCAGGGAGTGGATGAGAGAGTGGGATAACATAGAACTAATGTGAAAGGGGGAGCGATGATTGGCACGGACTCGGTGGGCCGAAGGGCCAGTTTCCCTGCTATATAATCAATCAATCAATCAGTCAGTCAACCAATTAATCAACCAATTAATCAACCAATTAATCAACCAATTAATCAACCAATTAATCAACCAATTAATCAACCAAATAATCAACCAATTAATCAACCAAATAATCAACCAAATAATCAAGCAATCAATCAATCAATAAAAAACCTATGGTACCTATCTGTAAGACACCGCAGGCAGCTGAATGATGTTCACCTTCACTAAAGTATGTATGCTTTGAAGCCAGTCTGAAGAAGGGACCCAACCCAACCCAACCCAAAATGTCACCTGTCCACAGATGCTGCCTGACCCACTGAGTTACTTTAGCACTTTGTGTCTTTTGTTTTTGTAAACCAGCACCTGCAGTTCCTTTGTTTCTACTGCCTGAAATAAAAGAGTGTTATTTCCACGGCACCTTCCATATTCACACCTTTCACTGCCATTGACGGAATGCTGAAAGGCGTGGCAACTTTTGCAAAGCAGCTAATGTCAGATACAAGTGACAAGGTGTTTATTTAGTACGTTTGTTGAGTTTGTTGTGTCACAGAGGGGATATCGGCTGCCCCTTCAAATGAAGATGCCTGGGATCTTTGATACATACACACACACACACACACACACACACACACACACACACACACACACACACACACACACACACACACACACACACACACACACACACACACACACACAAGAGAGAGAGAGAGAGAGACATTGAGCAAAAAAAACCACAACGTTCTGGCAACACAGTAGCGCAGTGGTAGAGTTGCTGCCTCACAGGTCGTGTGAGTGGGCGGATGCATGGCAGATGCAGTTTAATGTGGATAAGTGTGAGGTTATCCACTTTGGTGGTAAGAATAGGAAGGCAGAGTATTATCTGAATGGTGTCAAGTTAGGAACAGGGGACGTACAACGAGATCTGGGTGTCCTAGTGCATCAGTCACTGAAAGGAAGCATGCAGGTACAGCAGGCAGTGAAGAAAGCCAATGGAATGTTGGCCTTCATAACAAGAGGAGTTGAGTATAGGAGCAAAGAGGTCCTTCTGCAGTTGTACAGGACCCTAGTGAGACCGCACCTGGAGTACTGTGTGCAGTTTTGGTCTCCAAATTTGAGGAAGGATATTCTTGCTATTGAGGGCGTGCAGCGTAGGTTTACTAGGTTAATTCCCGAAATGGCGGGACTATCGTATGTTGAAAGGCTGGAGGGACTAGGCTTGTTTACACTGGAATTTAGAAGGACGAGAGGAGATCTTATCGAAACGTATAAGATTATTAAGGGGTTGGACACGTTAGAGGCAGGAAACATGTTCCCAATGTTGGGGGAGTCCAGAACAAGGGGGCCACAGTTTAAGAATAAGGGGTAGGCCATTTAGAACTGAGATGAGGAAAAACTTTTTCAGTCAGAGAGTTGTGAATCTGTGGAATTCTCTGCCTCAGAAGGCAGTGGAGGCCAATTCTCTGAATGCATTCAAGAGAGAGCTAGATAGAGTTCTTAAGGATAGCGGAGTCAGGGGGTATGGGGAGAAGGCAGGAACGGGGTACTGATTGAGAATGATCAGCCATGATCACATTGAATGGCGGTGCTGGCTCGAAGGGCCAAATGACCTCCTCCTGCACCTATTGTCTATTGTCTCTAGCACCAAAGACCCAGATTCGATCCAGACCACAGGTGCTGTCTGTACAGGGTCTGCACACTCTCCCTGTGACCACGTGGGTGACAAGGAGACCAGTGGGTGACAAGGAGCCGCACCGGGTGCCACAGTTTCCTCCCACATTCCACAGATGTGCAAGGTCAATTGGCTTCTGTAAATTGTCCCTAGTGTGTAGAATAGAACTCGTATACACATGATCATTGGTCATCGAGGACTCGTTGGGCCGAAGGGCCTATTTCCACGCTGTATCTCTAAACTCAACTCAACTCAGTGGGTCAGGCAGCATCTGTTGAGGGAAATAGACAGCCGATGTTTCAGGCTGGGAGCCTTTGATGCCCGTCCATTCCCTCCACGTGAGCTGCCTGACCTGTTGAGTTCCTCCAGCACTTTGTTTTTTTGCTCAGGATCCCAGTACTTTATCTTGCAATAAATATAATTTCCTTTATCCTGTATCTGTACACTGCGGACAGCTCGATTGTAATCATGTTCAGTCTTTCTGCAGGCTGGAGAGCATGAAACATAGTTTTTCACTGTACCCTAAGATAAACTAACTACCTCACATTTGCAGTTCCTTGAAGACAGGCACAAAGTGCTGGAGTAACTCAGTGGGTCAGGCAGCATCTCTGGAGTAAAAGGATGGGTGACATTTTGTGGTTGGGACCCTACTTCAGACCTTTCTAGCAGTCTGAAGAAGGGTCCCGCCCCGAAACATCACCCATCCTTTATCTCCAGAGATGCTGCCCGACCCGCAGAGTTACTCTAGCACTTTGTGTCTAACTTCGGTATAAACCAGCATCTGCAGTTCATTCTTACACATTTTGTTCGCTGTTCCTTGTGTCTGCGCAGAGAGTCTTTTGACTTTAGAGTTGCATCGCGAAAACAGGCCCTTCGGCCCACCGAGCCTGTGCTGACCAGTGATCACTCTGTAAATAAAACATCCCATCCAAAACTAACACTGATGACAGTGGCACACCCTATGTTTTTCCACTGGAGATTTTTATTGCTGGGGTCTCTCTGGAGTGGGACTGAATCTTTTGGACCCAGTGACTAATTGCCAGAGAACTGCAGCTGACATCATTTAATCTCTTCACAAAATGCTGGAGTAACTCAGCAGGTCAGGCAGCATCTCGGGAGAGAAGGAATGGGTGACGTTTCGGGTCGAGACCCTTCTTCAGACTGATGTCAGGGGGGCGGGACAAAGGAAGGATATAGGTGGAGACAGGAAGATAGAGGGAGATCTGGGAAGGGAGATAGGAAGAGAGGGACAGAGGAACTACCTAAAGTTGGAGAAGTCGACGTTCATACCACTGGGCTGCAAACTGCCCAGGCAAAATATGAGGTGCTGTTCCTCCAATTTCCGGTGGGCCTCACTATGGCACTGGAGGAGGCCCATGACAGAAAGGTCAGACTGGGAGTGGGAGGGGGAGTTGAAGTGCTCGGCCACCGGGAGATCAGATTGGTTAACGCGGACCGAGCGCAGGTGTTGAGCGAAGCGATCGCCGAGCCTGCGCTTGGTTTCGCCGATGTAAATAAGTTGACATCTGGAGCAGTGGATGCAATAGATGAGGTTGGAGGAGGTGCAGGTGAACTTCTGTTGCACCTGGAAAGACTGTTTGGGTCCTTGGATGGAGTTGAGGGGGGAGGTAAAGGGACAGGTGTTGCATCTCATGAGGTTGCAAGAAAAAGTGCCCGGGGATGGGGTGGTTTGGGTAGGAAGGGACGAGTGGACCAGGGAGTTACGGAGGGAACGGTCTCTGTGGAACGCAGAAAGGGGAGGGGATGGGAAGATATGGCCGGTGGTGGGGTCCCGTTGTAGGTGACGGAAATGTTGGCGGATGATTTGTTGGATACGCTGGCTGGTGGGGTGGAAGGTGAGAACGAGGGGGATTCTGTCCTTGTTACGAGTAGGGGGAGGGGGAGCAAGAGCAGAGCTGCGGGATGTAGAAGAGACCCTAGTAAGAGCCTCATCTATAATGGAGGAGGGGAAGCCCCGTTTCCTGAAGAATGAGGACCAGCATCTGCAGTTGTTTTCTTCATTTAATCTCTTTGATGGTTTGGTTGTTGTGATTTCTAATCCACCACATTTCTAACTTCAACTAACCCCTCTCTCTCTCTCTCTCTGTCCCTCTCTGTCCATCCCCCAACCCAGTCGTGGTACCAGTTCCACTGTCATCCTGTTCAGTTCCGCTGTTTGTATAACTGGTTATCACCTTCCCCACAGCCAACAATGGACCATTCAGAGATAGATAGATTCTTGATTAGTAAGGGTGTCAGAGGTTATGGGGAGAAGGCAGGAGGACGGGGTGGGAGGGAGAGATAGATCAGCCATGATTGAATGGCGGAGTAGACTTGATGGGCCGAATGGCCTAATTCTAATCCTATTCCCTCTGACCATTGTGGGCTCCGCCTTTCCTTGATCATATCTGTCATTCATTTGTTCTGTGCACCTTCGATATCTCCCGTCCCCCTCTCCCCTGAGTCTCAGTCTGAAGAACGGTCTCCACCCAAACCATCAACCATTCCTTTTTCTGCAGAGATGCTGCCTGACCCGCTGAGTTTCTCCAGCTTTGTGCGTCTGGAAACCAGCATCTACTTTTCTATTATATATTTATATATATATACTATTACTATTCCTATAGTCAGGTGTTTTTAAAACAAAATCTTTCTGCTGTGAGTGTGTTTTGGGGGGAAAAAACGGGATCACCCCTCAAACAGATCTTGCCTCGCACACAAAGAAATGATACTATCTTTGTCTGGAGTTGGTGTTTTTTATGTGTTGGTTATTTTGTGTCTGTGTCTTTAAGTTGGAATGCGTGTCGAAATTACATCGAGGCTTCACACAGAAGGTGGTGGATGTCTGTCTAACTACAACACCCATTATCCTCGCTTCTAGAATTATTATTTGTGTGTGTGTGTGTGTGGTGGGTTGTTATCTGTATTTGAATTATGGAGAAGAGAAGGTTTGGAAAATAACGCCTGAGAGACTGAAGCATTCGCCTCTGCACCAGCCCCGTGTCTGTTCTGAGACCCAGTCAGTCTCTCTCTCTCTCTCTCTCTCTCTCACAACGGAACACATCAGGAGAATTTGCACTCAGCGTGGTTCTGTCTCTGTTACTCTGCAATTATATATATTTTTTTAAAAAGGTAAGGCGAGCGCAGATTATCCTTCGGAAGTTTCGGTCGCAATTCGTGCAGTCGTTGAGAATTTAACGTTTAAAACGCAGGGGACGAGGGTTATTTGTATTTTTTTTTTAAATGACAGGTAACAAAAAAAAAAAATTTGCAGTGCACTGGCTTCCAGACACACTGTGCATTCGTGGCAGGGATTGCAAACGTGCTTTCGTGGGGCTGACAGGTGATTTGTGCAAAAGCAGAGTTCCCAGGCGAAGTGAGGAGGTTTTAATGCGTAAAATACAAAATGCAGTTCCATTTGTCTTGTGGGTAGATTTTGCACGTTTGTACCCTGCACCTCTCTCTCTCTCTCTCTCTCTACCCCCCCCCACTCCCACTCTGCCAGGATTGGGAAAGGGACGGCGCAGCTTTGCCGCTGTACACCAGGTGGCGGCACTGAGCCGCTGGCGTGCAGAAACATCACATTAGAAAAGGGCATTTTATTGCCCCACTTTTGTGATATTACAACTAGGTCTCTCACCTCAGCCGCCTCCACCCCACCCTCTCTGACTTCTCTTGGCTGAATAAGTGCACATTTTCAGAAGTTAACGTTGACTGTATTTGCCTAGTCCTTTCTCAATGGATGTGTGTGTGTGTAGGTAATCTCAATCCAATGTTACCACAATTGCAACTGGACCATTTAATAGAAAAACTGCTTTGTGATGAAGTGTAAAAGGTTTTTAATGATATCTGGATGTGCAGATTTATCCCCGTTTTGCATCAAATTGATGCAGCATTTTGTTTTTGCATTGTTTGGGCGGGTGATTTTATATTTTAGATAGGTGCTGTGGAAGCTGATTTACATATTTTAACCCTTTGAGCGTCACAGCTTTATCATGTCAGTGTTGCAATAAAATAAGAGGCTTTCTATTTATACTCTGGCGACTTTGCAACCGGGCTGTTATCGAGGCTGCTGTCTGCGGAGGTTCAGTTGTAGAGGTGCAAAATCCAGGGACAAAATCTTCTGTAGATTAACACCATATCCTTGACGTTGGTTTAATTTCATTTTGAGAGTGGTGTGGGGAGGGAGAGAATTCTCTACATCATCATTTTGTAATTGTTCAAAAGCGAAAGCGATTGTGTTTTTTTCTCACAGCCAGTACCACCTGCCTGCAATACAGAATGGATCGCTTGCAGATAATGGGGATGAATAGCCTTGTTGTGTTGGGCAGGTTTGCCAGAATTCTAAACAGCGACCATTGTGTAGCAATGGGCTTCTTTTCTTGTGTGTTGGAGAATGTGCCACAGTCTGGAAAAAAAAGGGTCCCGGCCTCAAACGTCACCCATCCATGCTCTCCAGAGACATGTAGGAAGGAAGTGCAGATGCTGCTTTTCACCGAAGATAGACACAAAAATGTTGGAGTGGCTCAGCGGGACAGGCAGCATCGCTGGAGAAAAGGAATAGATGATGATCTGGGTTGAGACAGGGATGCTGCCTGACACGCTGAGTTACTCCAGCACTCTGTGGCCGAACCAGCATCTGTAGTTCTTTGTTTCTCCATACTAATGACTGAGTTTGCCCTGACAATTTCCAATAGCTTTAAACGTACTACCTCTCAGTGCCAGACACCTGCTTTTGATCTTGACCTCGGGTGCTGTCTGTGTGGAGTTTGCATGTTTAGTTTAGTTTAGAGATGCAGCGTTCATCCCACAGAGTCCACGCCGACCTTCGATCACCCGTCAACACGAGGTCTATGTTATCCCACTCCCTACTCACCGGGGGCAATTTTATGGAAGCCAGTTAACCTGTAAACCCTTTACTGATTGAGAATGATCAGCCATGATCACATTGAATGGCGGTGTGGGCTCGAAGGGCCGAATGGCCTTCTCCTGCACCTATTGTCTATTGTCTATTATTGTCTATTGTCTTTGGGATGTGGGAGGAAACTGGAGCACCCGGAGGAAACCCACGCAGTCTCGGGGAGTGCGTGCAAACTCCCCACACAGACAGCAGCCGATGTCAGGATTGAACCCGGGTCTCTGGTGCTCCGAGGCAACGGCTCTACCCGCTGCGCCACTGGGCCGCCATTAAAACTCCCCCTCCCCCTCCCCCTCTCACCTTCGATGTTTGAAGCTAGCTGGGACTTGGATGGTGGGATGGAGGGAACCCATTCCCATTGGGTGGGGGAGTCTGGTGAGGCATAAAGTGAAAGCCCGGATCTGTGGGGCTGTGATCAGGAATTGCTTCTTCCTGAATTAACGCACAGAGATGATAATCTTTCTCCCTCACCCAGGGTCAATTGAAGAGTTCACAACTGAACTTTTAAATAAAGATATCAAGTGTTGTGGATGTGGGGTAGGTGGATCGTATCAAGATAAGGCCCCAGCTCTGAATGTTATGGCAGGCATGATAGATCCTTTGTACTTGTCCTTGTGCCTTAGTGAGTTTAATGTGGTAGACTTCAGACACCAGGCTGCTGATAAGGAAAGACAAATCTCCATTAAATTCTCATGGATGTTTGTGCCCGTTCCTCTTAACAAGGTTTATTAGTGTCGTAGAATCACAGAGTTATACAGCATGGAAACAGGCCCTCCAGCCCAACTTTGACCCATTACCCTTTAAACCTTTTCTATCCATGTACCGAGTCCATGCCAACCAGCGATCACCTGTACACTAGTTCTAACCTACACGAGTCACAGAAGCCAATCAACCTACAAACATGGAAGAAAGACACAAAATGCTGGAGCAACTCAGCGGGTCGGGCTGCATCGCTGGAGAAAAGGAATAGGTGACATTTCGGGCCGAGACCCTTCTTCAGACCTACAAACATGCACGTCTTTGCAATGTGGGATGAAACAGGAGTATCCGGAGAAAACCCACCAGGTCACGGAGAACGTTCAAACTCCATACAGCCAGCAACCGTCGTCGGGATCGAACCCGGGTCTCTGGCGCTGTAAGGCAGCAACTCTACCGCTTACCCACTGTGCCAACCCTAGAGGCACTACAATGCACAGGGTGCGTAGATGAGGTTGCTGACACAAGGAACTGCAGATGCTGATTTACAACAACAAAAAAGGACACACAGTGCTGGAGTAACTCAGCAGGTCAGGCAGCATCTCAGGAGCAGGTGACAGATTGCATTGGGCCCCTTCTTCAGTCGCACTGAACCGACCAGCATTTTGTGTCTTTTAACCAGAACGCTGCCTGGATTAGGGGGTATTGTCAATAAGGAGAGGCAGGGCGGACGATTATTTTCTCTGGAGCGCCAGAAGCTGAGGGGAGACCTGGTGGAGTAAGTAAAGTTGAGAGTCAGAGACATGGTAGATAGCCAAGACCTTTCTTGCAGGGTGAAGATGTCAAAGACTGGAGGGCAAAGCTTTAAGGTGAGACGTGCGGGGCAAGTTTCTTTACACAGAGGGTGGTGGGTGCCTGGAATGTGCTGCTAGGGGTGGTGGTGGAGGCTGGTATGGTAGTGGCATTTTAAAGGCGTTTTGAAAGGAGCGTGGATGTGCAGAGGATCGCACATCCTCCTCATCTCCTTCCTAAAGGAGCAGCCTTATAATTCTGAGGCTGTGCCCTCTGGTCCTAGACTCTCCCACTAGTGGAAACATCGTCTGCACATCCACGTGCAGGCACAAGAGATGAGTTTAACTTGACATCGTGCCTGGTACGGACATTGAGTGCTGAAGGGCCTGTTCCTGTGCAGTGCTGTTCGAAGCTCCATGTCCTAAGTTGCGGTTTGTTGCTGCGTTCCGGTCATGAGATATTTTGGGCATTGAATTGAACTTGTCACATTTACTTGGATTAATAAAATGATGGCTGTTTGGGGGCAGAGTCTCGTGCTCGGTGATCTCGCCGGGTGCTTCACTTCTTGCGTCCGGGCAATTTGTCCTGTGGATGGATGAATGAAGCGTTGCAAATGCGTCACGAAGGCCTCAATCGTCTGCTGAATGTAACGAGACACGGTGCTCCAGAGAATGCCAGTTAGATCTCTGCCTGGGCCTCTGAATGGGCCCAGTAGCAACGACAGCAGAACTCACGATGGTTATGGCTTTGACTGCTGACAGCACTCAAAACCTGCGATGAGATGGTGGTTTTATTGTAGACGAATATCCCCAGGAACTGTACAGACGCATAATAAAACAACAATACTAATCACCACACAGATACCAGTTCATAAGTGATAGGAGCAGAATTAGGCCATTCGACCCATTGAGACTACCCGGTCTTTCAATCATGGCTGATCTCTCTTTCCTTCTCAACCCCATTCTCCTGCCTTCTCCCCATAACCTTTGACGTCCTTACTAATCACGAATCTGTCAATCTCTGCTTTAAAAATACCCAAAAGACTTGTCCTCCACTGCCGTCTGTGGCGATGAATTCCACAGATTCGCCATCCTCTGACTAAAGAAATCCCTCCTTTCCACAGGTACATCCTTTCCACAGGTACATCCTTTCCACAGGTACATCCTTTCATTCTGAGGCTGTGCCCTGTGGTCCCAGACTCTTCCAACAGCCTCCTCTCCACAACCACTCTATCGAGGCATTTCACTATTCAGTAAGTTTCAATGAGTCCCCCCCTCCCTCCTTGTGCTTCTGAACTCCAGCGAGTACAGGCCCAGAGCCTTCATGCGAGACACTGGGACAGGTGACCAACAGCCTGGACAAGAGGGTTTTTAAGAATATCGAGGCTTAAGAAATAGAGGTTTAGAGGAGATATATAGGAAGGACGCCATTAATTTGGAAAGAGTGCAGAGAAGATTTGCGAGGGTGTTGCCAGGACTCGTGAAAGAGGTTTGGGCAGGTGAGGACTCCATTCCTTCGAGTGCAGGCGGCCGAGGGATGATCTTAGACGTGTGTATTGATTTATTATTGTCCCGAGTGCCAAGATATAGTGGGCAACACGGTGGCGCAGCGGTCGAGTTGCTGCCTTCCATCGCCAGAGACCCGTGTTCGATCCTGACGACCGGTGCTGCCTGAATGGTTCGTACGTTCTCCCTGCGACCGCGTGGGATTCCCCCCACACTCTAAAGACATCCAGGTTTATATGTTAATTGACCCTCTGTAAATTGCCCCTTGTGTGCACGATGTGAAAGTGGGATTACATAGAACTTGTGTATGGGTGATCGATGGCTGGCGGGGACTCAGTGGGCCGAAGGGCCTGTTTCCATGCTGCATCTCAAACTAAACTAAACTAAACTAAACAGTAGAAAGCTTTTGTTTGCATCTATACTATTGAATCAGATTATACTGTATGTTTGTACAATCAAGTACAAAGGGAAAAATCCCACAAGTGCAGAATATAGTTTACAGCATGACAGCGATTTAATGTTATAAAATAGTGGCAATGTTTGGGTGAAAGCTCTTTGTTTCTCCACAAATGGGGAATGAAGAGCTAGAGGGCATGGGTTTAAGGTGAGAGGTTATTTGTGACTTTCATTTCTGATATTCCTCGCATTGCTTGCCTGTGCGTTGGGCCAAATCCTTAATGCATGGTCCAAACATCTCCGACAGGCCAACCTTGCACTCTTTCTCTTGGGAAGAACCTCGTACCCTCTAGCATGCAAGTGACTCCTAGACAGATACATGGATGGAGAAGGTTTAGAGGGATATATGGGCCAAGCGCAGGCAGATGGGACTAGTGTAGACGGGGCATGTTGGTCAGCGTGGGCAAGTTGGGCTGATGGTCCTGTTTCCGTGTTGTGTGGCACTCTGACTCCGAGGTACATGGATAGGAAGGGTTTTGAGAGATGTGGACCAAACGTGGCCAGGTGGGCCCAGTGTTGATGGGCCATCTTGGTCGGTGTGGGCATGGCTCTATGGCGCTGAAGTGCAGGGAAGTGGGACTAGCACGGTTAGGCAACTTGGTCGGCATGGACGAGTTGGGCCGAAGGGCCTGTTTCTTTGCTGTACAGATCAATGACTCTCTGATGAACTGTTCCTGTTTGGTTTTGGTATCGTTTGCATCAATCTCCAGTGTCTCCGTTTCATTTTTACAAGGACGTGGAACCGGCACAAGTATCCTCTTTAAAACAAAAACAATTCACGGACAGAAATCTCTTTTATTGAATGATGTTGAATGATCTGTTCCCTGTGAAGTGGTTTCCAATCGCTGGTCCATCGGGGTCACTGGTTTCAGCGAGACATGGACTGTGGCGGGTCAGATTTTCAGGAAGACGTCTTCACACTTGTCAGTCTGATGGTTGTAGCCATCGTAAGCAGCAGTTAGTGAATGCACTGTATTTCAACATCACCTCTGCAGCTTCAGTACAGCAGAAGTCATGCAAAGTTCCCATTGGTGTGACACCATCTAAAGCATGCTTCCGGGCTTGCTGAGTTAGTTTCAGTTGTGACGTGGGAGGGTAGAGGCTGGTGTGTGCGTAGCCAGCTCGCATTTGCAGCAGTCCACTCTGGAAAGCGTGCTGCGTGTCCACCAGCGTCTTTCCGCCACCCTTGGTTCCAGAGTCTTTCTGGATTATCCGTATTGCCGGGCCAACGGAGACCACGGCCTCCGAGAGGAGTGCAATGGTCCACCTGGGTCGCCGAGGTGCCGAGATATTGGCCCGCAAATTTGGCCTCGGAAGTCGGCGATGGGAACGGATCTGCCGGCTCCGGCTGGGCCGGAGTTCCAGAGCCCCGGCCACAGGTGGCAAATTGGACCCACCGATCAGCCACGAGATCGCCTGCCTCACCTGGCCTAGGTGCTATATTTTCAGGGGGACTTCCGGGGGGGGGGGGGTTCAAGTACCCTCATGTAATTTTGTCCGGATTAAAGGCAGTGCCAGACCACCCACCAGTTACCGAAATATCGGTGTTGGACCTGTACTGGGATGCATCTCGGCTTGGATTGGGAAGAGCTCAGCTCAGACACTGACTTCAGATAGTTTAGTTTAGAGATACAGCGTGGAAACAGGTCCTTTGGCCCATTAAGTCCATGCCCCCATTGATCACCTATTCACACAAGGTCTATGTTATCCCAGTTTTGCATCCACCCCCCACACGCTAAGGGCAATTTACAGAAGCCTACGAACCCGCACGTCTTTGGAATGTGGGAGGAAACCAGAGCACCCGGAGGAAACCCACGCGGTCACAAGGAGAACGTGCAAGCACTGTACAGAGAGCGCCCGTACTTAGGATCGAACCCGGATCTCTGGCGCTGCAATACACTGGAATTTAGAAGGATGAGAGGAGATCTTATCGAAATGTATAAGATTATTAAGGGGTTGGACACGTTAGAGGCAGGAAACACGTTCCCAATGTTGGGGGAGTCCAGAACAAGGGGCCACAGTTTAAGAATAAGGGGTAGGCCATTTAGAACTGAGATGAGGAAAAACTTTTTCAGTCAGAGAGTTATGAATCTGTGGAATTCTCTGCCTCAGAAGGCAGTGGAGGCCAATTCTCTGAATGTATTCAAGAGAGAGCTGGATAGAGCTCTTAAGGATAGCGGAGTCAGGGGGTATGGGGAGAAGGCAGGAACGGGGTACTGATTGAGAATGATCAGCCATGATCACATTGAATGGCGGTGCTGGCTCGAAGGGCCGAATGGCCTCCTCCTGCACCTATTGCAGCAGCTCCACCACTGCACCACTGTGCCGCCAGGAGGCATGTTGGAGTACTTGGACTCAATGGTGCGAAGAGGTGGAAATGAATGAGAGCTTCAAGTTCCTTTCCGTTGAAATTACCACCGATCTGTCGTGGACTAACCGTGTTGAAGCAATGGCCAAGATGGCAGACCAATGCCTCCACTTCCTGAGGAGACTGAGGACAGCATCTCCAATGATTCTTTCATACTTCTACAGATGCACCATGGAAAGCATACCATTGGTATACACCACAGCTTGGTTTGGGAACAGCTCTTTCCAAGACCGCAGGAATTTGCAGAGAGTTGTTGAACTCAGTCCAGCACAATCCTGGCCGCTCTCTCATCTCGTTGCTACCAGCAGGAGGAAGCCTGAAAAACTGATTCAGGAACAGCTTCTTCTCGACACCCCATCAGGTTATTGAACACAAAGAGCTACAACTAAACTTCGAGCTGCGAACTGTCACGGTTGCACTCGGGATTTTAGACTTCACGTAGAAACAAAGACATACAGATGCTGGTTTGTATCAAAGATAGACACAAAGTGTTGGAGTTATCCAACGGGTCAGGCAGCCCCGTAGAAAAATGATGGGTGGCGTTTTGGGTTGGGACCTTTCTTCAGACCGAAACGTCACCCATTCCTTTTCAACCATCAGCCCCAGTCGCCCTGTGCCGCTGTAGGCCATGTCCAGTCCACGCGCTTGGCATCTTGGAGCGGTGCCCGGTCCAGCCAAACCCCAGGCTGCTGCAGGGCCTCCAGCGGCCCGCTCCACCGTCGAGGTGCACTACACTGGGAACGGTACCATACAACCTCTTGGTTGATGTGTGGCGATTCAGGATCTGCTGCTTGGATAAGTTGCCTGGGTTTGCTTTGTCGAAGATAGACACAAAATGCTGGAGTAACTCAGCGGGGCAGGCAGCATTTCTTGAGAGAAGGAATGGGTGACGTTTCGGGTCGAGACCCTACTTCAGACTGAGAGTCAGGAGAGGGAGACAGAGATATCGAAGATTAAGGTGTGAAAATGAGATCAAAAGGGACGAATGTCGAGGAAAATGTAGAATGGATCATTCTCAGCCGAGGGGAAGGTGACAACGAGACACACCTTCAGTAAAATTCAATCGGGAGGACAGTGAAACTAGTTGGAGAACTAGGATGGGTGAGGAAGGAGAGAGAGGGAAAGTAAAGGTTACTTGAAGTTGGAGAAGTCAATGTTCATATCACTGGGTTGTAAGCTGCCCATGCAAAGTATGAGGTGCTGTTCCTCCAATTTGTGTTGGGCCTAGGGGTGCCAACTATCTCGCTCCCAAATAAGGGACAAGGTGACATCACCGCCCCGTGTCCCACGTGACCTTGCTGCCCGGGCCGGGAGGCGGGTTGCTATGCAACCTCCGTTCGGCGGCGCCCAGGCCTCTGGACCTACAGAGTCCGGGCCTACATCAACCGGGCCTACATCAACCGGGCCTACATCGTCTGGGCCTACAGTGCCCCCCGGGCCTTATAGGGAACAAGGGCGGTCCTGTATGGGACAAACCAATTTAACCCAAAATACGGGATGTCCCGGCTAATAAGGGACAGTTGGCAACCTGAGTTGGGCCTCACTCTGACAATGGAGGAGGCCCAGTTCTGGAAGGTTAGTATGGGATGGGAGGGGGAGCTGGAGTGTTTAGTTTCAAGTGCTTTGTCGAGTTCTGCTAATGCCATGGAATTATCTGCCCCAAGAGTTATACATCGTCAACTAATTATTTGTATCTGTATATTTGTATCTGTCCTGGTGACATTATTCCAGCTGTTTCAGCACCGCAACTCCCTTCCACAAGAGTTGGGCAGCTTGTGAGCAATTTTCTTTTACGTTTGAGAAAATTCTGAATTTTGAATGAAAAACGGAGAATGCTGGCAGTATTCGTCAGGTCAGGCGGCATCTGTGGAGAGAGGAAGGCAGAGTTACAACTTCCTCAAATTCATCCCCTTCCCTCACCTATAGCCACCTATCATTTGCCAGACGTTGTCCTGCCTCTACCTCTCTCCTCTCTTTTCCAGCTTTCTCCCCCCAACTCCAATCACTCTTTAGATGGGTCATGTCTTGAACCGTCGAATGCCCATTCCCTCAACGGATGCTCCCTGACCGATTGAGTTCCTCCAGCACTTTGTATTTTGTTTAGGATTCCAGCATCTGCAGCTCCTTGTCTCTTGTTAGAACTTGTGTGTCTTGCGTGTGTTTTACTTTAACGTTAGAGATACAGTGTGGAAACGGGCCCTACGGCCCATCGAGTCCGTGCCAACCGGCGATCACCCCGTACACTCGCACTATCCTACACACTGGGGACAATTGACAATTTTATCAAAGCCAATTAACCTCCAAGCCTGCATGTCTTTGGAATGTGGGGGGAAACCAGAGCACCCGGAGAAAACCCACACAGTCACAGGGAGAACGTGCAAACTCCGTACGGACAGCACCCGTAGTCGGGATCGAAGCTGGATCTCCAGCACTGTAAGGTAGCAACTCTACCGCAGTGCTGTCCACTGTGTTGTCTGGCGTGTGTCCTTTGTAAGCTTCTATGAGATCCCCCAACCCCCCCCCCCCCTCTCGTTCTTCTCAACTCCAGTAAAGACCAGCTTTCTCTCTTCGCATCGGTCTGAAGAAGGGTCCCGACACAAAATGGCATCTGTCCATTTCCTTCCACAGATGCTGCTGGACCTCCTGCGTTCCTCCAGCACTTTGTGGGTTTTCTTTGCTCAAGATTCCAGCGTCCGCATGCTATCTTGTCTCCCGCTGTCAACACGCTGATTAACTTCTACTTACCGTCCAAGCCATGGCGGGCCAAGAACGTTATTTAATTTCTTGTGATTTATTTCCCACTTTAGTCCTGAGTTGATGTGACCTTCCTCTGATAAACGTTTATTTTAAGAAATTACTCAACTCCACAGAAGGTTGGATAACTGCTCACTGGGTTTGGCAATGGTCCAGGTCTCACCAAGGAGCCAGCTGAAGGATTATTGCTCCATGGTTTAGCTTAGTTTATTGTCACGAGTACTGAGGTACAGTGAAAAGCTTTTTTATTGCGTGCTACCCAGACAGCAGAAAGACTATACACGATTGCAATCAACTCACCCACAGTGTACAGATACAAGGTAAAGGTATAATGGGTTTAGTGCAAGATAAAGTCTGAATAAAGATAGTCCAAGGGTCTCCAATGAGGTAGATCGTAGGTCAGGACTCCTCTCTAGTTGGTGATGGGATGGTTCAGTTGCCTGATAACAGCTGGGAAGAATCTTTCCCTGAATCCGGAGGTGTGCGTTTTCACACTTCTGTACTCCTTGCCTGATGGGAGAGGGGAGAAGAGGGAGTGACTGGGTTGAGACTGGTCTTTTATTGTGGTGGTGATCTTGCCGAGGCAGTGACGGAAGGGAGTCAATGGACGGGAGGTTGGCTTGCGTGATGGTCTTGCAGTCTTGGATGGAGCTATTCCCAAACCATGATGTGATGCATCCTGATAATTGCCCTGGTTTTCTGCGGGAGTAGTGGCGTTGATGTGCTTTCTTGGGGCTGGTAGAAATGTGTGTGTTTTTTTCTGGACAAATTGCTGGTGTTATTCACACCCAGGAACTTGAAGTTCTCCACCAAAGCTTCATTGTTTCAGATCCTAATTCCCTTCCTCAAGTCGATGACCGGCATCTGATGTGAGGCAGCCAGGTTATAACTGGATGATCAAGCGATCTCGGGAAGCCTCCGTCTGAAGCCTTGGTATTGCTAACACTAAACCAAGCTTCATCGCTGGCAAAAAGAGGAGGCCCCTCACTGAAAGGGGAAAAGAAACCTGTTTAAACTCAGTGAATCATGTGCTTTTGATCGGTTCTTAGAACCCCCCCCCCAAAAGAAAATTCTTTACCAACTGCAGACTATAAATAAGCTAAATTAAATTTAAAACATGAAAGAGCAGTTCCTTAGTTTAACTGTTCATCTGTTTAAAATTTCATTACAAGAGCCAAGAGATTTATATAGAATTTAATTTAAAGTAAAATTAATTTTTTTACTTTGCCAAGTAATTATGCCACATTGATTTGCACGCTCGTATTCTGCTTTATGTTTCAATTTAGGACCTTTGTTTGGGACCTTTGCATTAAATTTGATTAATTGCAAAATCTCTCCTTGTTCCAAGCAGTTAACAGTAATAATTTTTCTAATGGTCCTATTTAAGTTTTGAGCCAAGCATTAATAAAAAAGATCCAACTCCTCGAACCATTCGGATCACATTACAAGAAAATAGGGTTCGTTGCTGCCAAATTTCCTTGTGCTTTCAACCCTAATTGTTTCGGCAAAGTTATCTCAAAGGAGTTGGAAAGCTTTTACCTTGTTAAAATTTAATACTTGGATGTTAACTTGCTAATGTCCATTGCAGGAATTTGCATGGGGAATAAGATCAGAGGCACAAAGTTTAAAGGAGATGCGTGGGGCTAGTCTTTTTTTTACGCAGATGGTGGTGTGTGCCTGGAACCTGGTGTTGGGGTTGGTGATGAATGGAGATGGAGGTGGTGGAGGTGGTGGTGGTGGGGATGGAGGTGGTGGAGATGGAGGTGGTGGTGCTAGAGATGGAGGTGGTGGTGAAGATGGAGGAGATGCTGGAGATGGAGGTGGTGGAGATGGAGGTGGTGGAGATGGAGGTGGTGGAGATGGAGGTGGTGGAGGTGGAGGTGGTGCTGGAGATGGAGGTGGTGGAGATGGAGGTGGTGGAGATGGAGGTGGTGGAGGTGGAGGTGGTGCTGGAGATGGAGGTGGTGGAGATGCTGGAGGTGGAGATGCTGGAGGTGGAGGTGGTGGAGGTGGTGGTGATGGAGGTGGTGGAGATGGAGGTGTGGAGGTGGTGGGGATGGAGGTGGTGGAGATGGAGGTGTGGAGGTGGTGGGGATGGAGGTGGTGGGCCCTGGTTTTTGATGACCTTTTCATTAGCACCTCCTCAAGACAGTGAGCTTTCTCTGAAACCACTTTTCTTCACAGTTTGTGAGACACAAAAATGCTTGAGTAACTCAGCGGGTCAGGCAGCATCTCTGGCGAAAAGGAGTGGATGCTATTTCGGGTTGGAATCCTTCTTCAGACTAGAGGTGTGGGGGGGGGGGGGAGGGGGGGACAACTAGGGCGGGGGTGTTGGGGAGAGAGGAGTGGGAATGCGGGAGTTATTTGAAATGAGAGATATCACCATACTGCTGGGTTATGAGCGGCCAGGGGAAACATGAGGTCCTGTCCCTTCAATTCTCAAACTTCACAGTTTGGGAAAAGCAGAACTCTCTAAGCCAATGATTGACGGTAGTACAGTGGTGTATGGGTAGAGCCACTGCCTCACAGCACCAGAGGCCCAGGTTCCATCTTGGGCCTGGTCCATGTTCGATAGAGCACCTGGCGAAGGATGAGACAGAGGTGAAGGTGAGACAGGTGCAATAACAGCAACTGAGTAGGCACAGTGGTGCAGCGGTAGAGTTGCCGCCTTACAGCGCCAGAGACCCGGGTTCGATCCTGACTATGGATGCTGTCTGTGTGGAGTTTGCACGTTCTCCTTGTGACAGCGTAGGTTTCCACCAGGTGCTCCAGTTTCCTCCCACATCCCGAAGACGTGCGGGTTTGTGTGTTAATTGGCCCTCTGCAAATTGCCCCTGGTGTGCAGGGAGTGGCTGAGAAAGTGGGATAACATAGAACTTGTGAACGGGTTATTTATTCACAAAATGCTGGAGTAACTCAGCAGGTCAGGCAGCATCTCAGGAGAGAAGGAATGGGTGACGTTTCGGGTCGAGATCCTTCTTCAGACTGATGTCAGGGGGGCGGGACAAAGGAAGGATGTAGGTGGAGACAGGAAGTTAGAGGGAGAACTGGGAGGGGGGGGGGAGTGGGAAGAGAGGGACAGAGGAACTATCTAAAGTTGGAGAAGTCAATGTTCATGCCGCTGGGCTGTAAGCTGCCCAGGCGAAATATGAGGTGCTGTTCCTCCAATTTCCGGTGGGCCTCACTATGGCACTGGAGGAGGCCCATGACAGAAAGGTCAGACTGGGAGTGGGAGTTGAAGTGCTCGGCCAAGTTCTCACCTTCCACCCCATCAGCCAGCGTATCAAACCCTCAACACTTGTGAACGGGTGCCCGGTATGGACTCAGTGGGCTACAGGGCCTGTTTCCATGCTGTGTGTCTTAACTAAACTGAATTAAATTAAATTAAACTAAAACCTGGTCTTCCTTGCACAGATGTGAAATATCGAGGGATTATAATGAAATTGTCAAAAAGATGTGACAATATCCAGCTGTTCCTACGTTTTCCATCCTCTCTGCCAGGCGATGATTATCCCCTTGACTGACTGGATTCAAATTTCCCCCCTAAGAATACCACAGATTTTATATTTGGCGTATTGAATGTAAGTCCTATTAATGGCCCATATATCAATACTTCTGGCTTGGGTCACAGTGGTTGCGTGTTGGTAGACATGGTGTCATCAGCATCTGGAGATAAAGGTTATGTTTAGTTTAGCTTTGAGATACAGCGTGGAAACAGGCCCTTCGGCCCACCGAGTCCGCGCTGACCAGCGATCGCCTATCACTCAGTACCCTGGAAACCGCAGCGCCCGGAGAACACCCACATGGTCACGGGGAGAACGTACAAACTCCCTACAGACAGCACATGTAGTCGGGAGTAAACCCAGATCTCTGGCGCTGTAAGGCAACTGCTGCATCATCATGCTGCCCAAATTTGAATTGGAGCCGATTTTGGACACCGATTATTTTTGTGGTCGGAAGCAAAGGGTGGTATGAATGATTGTTTTTCAGACTGGAGGCTGTTACTAGTGGTGTTCCTCATGGTTTGGTGCTGGGCCCATTACTGTTTGTCAGCTACATCAACAACGTTTAGAGGAGAATGTACCAGGCATCATTAGTAATCTTGCAGGTTATATTAATAGGTAGTATCATAGAAAGTTTAGATTGTTCTGAGGAATCACAGCACGGTCTTGATCAGCTGGGCATGTGTGCTGAGAAATGGCTGATGGAATTTAATTCACGCATGATTTGGAGAGAGAGAGATGAGGGGGGCAGAGAGAGAGAGATACAGCGTGGAAACAGGCCCTCGGACCCACTGAGTCCATACCGACCATTAATCACCCATTCACACAATAGACAATAGGTGCAGGACTAGGCCATTCGGCCCTTCGAGCCAGCACCACCATTCAATGTGATCATGGCTGATCATTCTCAATCAGTACCCCATTCCTGCCTTCTCCCCATACCCCCTGACTCTGCTATCCTTAAGAGCTCTATCTAGCTCTCTCTTGAATGCATTTAGAGACTTGGCCTCCACTGCCTTGAATTCCACAGATTTACAACTCTCTGACTGAAAAAGTTTTTCCTCATCTCCGTTCTAAATGGCCAACCCCTTATTCTTAAACTGTGGCCCCTGGTTCTGGACTCCCCCAACATTGGGAATATGTTTCCTGCCTCTAACGTGTCCAACCCCTTAATAATCTTATATGTTTCGACAAGATCCCCTCTCATCCTTCTAGATTCCAGTATATACAAGCCTAGCCGCTCCAGTCTTTTTCAGTACATGTCCAATTCTTTCATTTAAAAAAAACCCTGTTAAATCTACTCCATTCGCACTAACTCACCACTTAAAAACTAAACCTCATTGCTGATCTCACATTGCCAATTACCTAACACTTATTTACGTGAGTGCGGGGTGTTGCATTTTGGGTAGTCAAACCAAGTCTAAACCAATTCACAACCAGAAAGAATGCTGTATAAGAAAATGACTGCAGATGCTGGTACAAATCGAAGGTATTTATTCACAAAATGCTGGAGTAACTCAGCAGGTCAGGCAGCATCTCGGGAGAGAAGGAATGGGTGACGTTGCGTGCTGCGTGCCTTCAATAATTTTCAATATAGCAGGTTGTCCCAAGTTAATTTGCCTTGGGTGCAAACCACTACTGCACTTCATTGGAATGCAAACAATGGTGAGTAGCATAATGGTCTGTTACTGCACTGCTTGTTGAACTGCTGTGAGGATCTTGGGCTTAGTTTATTGTCACGTGTACCGAGGTATAAAGAAAAACATTTGTAGCGTGCTATCCTGTCAGCGGAAAGACAATAACATGATCACAATCGCCCTATCCCCAAATGCAGGATAAAGAAAATAGCATTTAGTGCAAGGTAAAGTCCGATCAAAGGTAGTCCGACAGTCTCCAAAGAGGTAGTTATTAGCTCAGGACTGCTCTCTAGTTGTTAGTCAGATGGTTCAATTGCCTGACAACAGCTGGGAAGAAACTATCCCTGAATCTAGAGGTGTGCCTTTTCACACTTCTGCACCTTCTCTACTTTCGATTCCAACCATGGCTGATTGGCGGAGAGCTTAAATGCAAATAACTTAATAAATCAGGAGTAAAATGATAGCGCCACTAGTGGCAAATTTGAAACGGCTGTCATAAAAGCCCATCTGGATCATGAATGGGCGTCAGGGGAGGGAGTGTGCCATGATTATCTAGTCTGGTCTGTACATGACCCAAGTACACAGTGGACTACTTTGCTCTTAACTATCCTCTGAAATGGCTCTGCACGGCATTCCGATTATGGGGAATTAAGGGTGGATAATAAGGCTAATGAATCTCAGATTCCATAACCAAATGGACAGGAAAGGTTTAAGAAAGATACGGGCCAGGTTTAAGAAAGATGGCACTAGCGCAGTTGGGGTATCTTGGTCAACAGGGGAATGTTGGGCCAAAGGGCCTATTGCCATGCCGTCTGACTCTATGACTACACCCTCTATTCATTCCCTCCACAGGGGCCATTGCAACGCTCATGAAACATTTAGATTGGTACATGGATAGGACACGTTTAGAGGGATATGGGCCAAATGCAGGCAGGTGGTGTAGATGGGACATGTTGGCCAGTGTGCGTAAGTTGGGCTGGAGGGCTTGTTTCCACGCTGTATGACTCTATGACTTTATGACTCTATGTTGCCCAACCCATTGGGTTCATAAGTCATCGGAGGAGAATTAGGCTATTCGGCCCATCAAGTCTACTCCACCATTCAAGCATGGCTGATTTATCTTCCCCTCTCAACCCCATTCTCCTGCCTTCTCCCCATAACCCTTAACACCCTTTCTAATCAAGAATCTGCCAATCTCTGCCTTAAAAATACCCAATGACCCAGCCTCCACAGCCGCCTGTGGCAATGAATTCCACAGATTCGCCACCCACTGACTACAGAAATTCCTCCTCGTCTCCTTTCAAATAGGTACGTCCTTTTCTACCCTCTGGTCCTGGACTCTGCCATTAGTGGAAACATCCTCTCCACATCCACTCTATCCAGGCCATTTACTATTCGGTACGTTTCAATGAGACCCCCCCCCCCCCCCCCCTTCATGCTCAATGGGCCGAACGGCTTAATTCTGCTCCTGTGACCTGTGAACTTCTGAACATGGTGTAGTCATCAGCGATCGTCCCCATTTCTGACCAGACGATGGGAGATAGTTCCATTTGCTGCCGAGCGATGGTGGAGGCGCAGCTGGAGGAACAGGCGGCGGTAGAACGCGCGTGGTGTGAGGCGGACTGAGATGCAGCCTCGCTCGGAATGTCGTCTCGGTGTCTGAGGGTCAGAAGCTCGAGAGAATCCAGCAAAATCCACGCTGCTGTTTGCTCCGTGCGGAGTTGTGGAATGTTGTCGATTGGCTTTGACAATTCTGCCGCGACGTTTTGAAAAGAGGTGTGAAGTTGATTCAGATGTTCCCGGGAATCGGAGCTGTGATATTACGCTGAGACTCGTCTCCTCTCCTCTCCTCCCATGAGTCAACGTCAGCACTCCCAGGGCATTGCTGGGGAGGTGAGCCAAGATGTTCACCACTAAATGCTGGACATTGTCTATCCTTCGCGTTACAGGCCCTGGTTTTAATTTTTAGTTTTGGAGATACAGCGGGGAAACAGGCTTGTTGGCCCACCGAGTCCACGCCGACTAGCGATCACCCCGTACACTAGCACTAGGGTCAATTTACAATGTTTACCGAAGTCAATTAACCTACAAACCTGCACGTCTTTGGAGTGTGGGAGGAAACCGGAGCACCCAGAGAAATCCCACGCAGTCACAGGGAGAACGTATAAACTCTGTACAGACAGCACCTGTAGACAGGATTGAACCCGGGGTCTTTGGTGCTGTCAGGCAGCAACTCTACTGCTGTGCCACCGTGCCGCCCTAAATGGAGGCAATGGACGCTCGGAATATCCAGGAAATTGGAATGGAAGAAGCAGGGAACTGCAGATGCTGGTTTACACAAAAAGACGCAAAATGCTGGGGTAACTCAGTGTGTCTCTGGTGAACACTGGTGAACAGGCAGCATCTCTGCGGAACACTGGATAGGTGACGTTTCGGGTTGGGACCCTGCTTCAGACTGAATGGATGATGTGCCAATATCTTGCTGGGCAAGAGGAGGTTTTGGAGACGGAGCGGGGATGTATATGGAAGAGAGCGTGGAGATTTGAAAGCTGAGGTGCTGCTGGCTGCTCATCGAGTGTGAGAGTGCTAGCAGAGGCATGAAGGACTGAATGGACTTGATGTGGGCCGAGCTACCAACACATACTGAGGTTCCACAGGGAAACTAGGCCATGGTTTCTCTCACCCCATTGACAAGTACAGTTCAAAGGAGCAAACGCCTGATGAATTATACTCCTGTTCAACAGACAATTTGGACGGTCCTTCATTTAAATCCAATTATCTGATTTCCTTCAGCCCAATCTGGTTGCATGATTAATAACTTCTAGCCCATGCTAACTGCAGTCCGCCGCTGCAGTACGGCAATAACGTTCTATTCAAAAGAATCTGAGCCTTGTTGTACGATGCGCCCAACATTAAACCTGCAGCTCTGCCGTGTAAAATACAGTTGCCGCTCTAGTGTTTTATTGAACTTCAAGCCAATTGTAGTTTTACAAAACTGTTGCTGTTAATTATAGGGTGAATGGGTGATCGCTGGTCGGCGTGGACTTGGTGGGCCGAAGGGCCAGTTTCCACGCTGTATTTCTAAACTAAACTTAGATCAGATCCAGTCCAAGCCTGCAGTTGTTGGTATTAACTGATCAAGGCCATTCTTCACCTCAAGCTTGTTTGTCTGTTCAACCCAAGACCACAGATATGAACAGAGGAATTAGATGTGGGAGTAGCATAGTTTGGATCCTTGAATAGTTTTTGGGAGATTGTCTACCTCAGTTTAGTTTATTGTCACGTGTACCGAGGTACAGTGAAAAGCTTTGTTGCTGCGTGCTATGTAGCCAGCGGATAGACACACATGATTACAATCGAGCCGTCCGCAGTGAACAGATACAGGATAAAAGGCGTAATGTTTAACGCCAACAAAGGGAAGAGCATTTAGAGCAAGTGCTTGTTGGTGTTGGATTATTCTTGTACAGATATAGGATAAAGGGTATTTGTATTTGTGGTCTCTTGTAGATCTCCTGGGGGGGGGGGGGAGGGGGGAGGGGGGGCATGTAGAGAGAGGAAGAACTAGATGGAAGGTGTGGTAGAATGGATAAATGAAATACTGCAAAGGGACACTGGGTCAGGTACCATCTTAGTTGAGTTTATTGTCACGTGTACCGAGCGAGGTACAGCGAAAAGCTGTTTTGCTGTGCGCCATCCAGGTCAGCAGAAAGACTGCACATGATTACAATCAAGTCATCCACAGTGTACAGGTACAGGATGAAGGGAGTAATGTTTAGTGCAAGATAAAGTCCAGTAAAGTCCGATTAAAGATAGTCCGAGGGTCTCCAATGAGGTAGATGGGAGGTCAGGACCGCTCTCTAGTTGGTGATAGGACGGTTCAGTTGCCTGACAACAGCTGGCTAGAAACTGTGGAAAAAGCTTTTCACTGTACTGCAGGAGACATGACAATAAACTAAACTGAACCATCTGAAGAAGGGTCCCGACCCAAAACGTCACCTATCCGTGTCCTCCAGAGATGCTTCCTGACTCTCTGACTTACTCCAGCACTTTGTGTCTTTTTTTAAAATGAAGCAGCGTCTGCAGTTCCTTATATACTGTTCTGTGTACAGAGTGGACCACCGCTTTAAAGAAATCCTTCAAATTGAATAATAACAGCATCTTGCACGGGATTCTGTTTTATTTTGTGCGTTGAATTGTCTTTTGTATCAATTAGAGCACCATTCCCCCAGCTGAGTTCATTCATTTAACTTGAAATGTCAGGTTGCACTGTATCCATTTGTGTTACTCTGTGTTCTAACCAAACGCAACAGGGCAGAAGCAGGCATGGTTCATTGACTCATTTCCAGCACTTTCATCCACTTGACTCACCCTGTGTACAGCATCATAGAACCGTACAGCACGCAACAGGCCCTTCGGCCCACCCCGTCCATGCCGACCACGTTGGCACATTGGGCTCCTCCCAAGCGGGTACAATTATGACTTTTAAAAGATATTTGGACAGATATATGGACAGGGAGGCTTTGGAGGGCTAAAGGCCAAATGTAGGCAAATAGGCTTAATCCCGTTTGGTTATAACATGGTTGGCCTGGACAAGATGGGCCGAACGGCCTGTTTCTGTGCTGTACAGCTCTGCGCCTCAATAACCACGTTATCCAGAATAATTGGACATTTTCTCATTGCTTCATGGGCCTTGACGTGTACAAATGGGCCGCATTGCCACGCTGTCTGTTCATTGTTTGGGTTGCCACAAGGTGGGGAAGCACGGAGAGTCTAGGACCAGAGGCTGCAGCCTCAGAATAAAAGGATGTACCTTTAGAAAGACGAGGAGGAATTTCTTTAGTCAGAGGGTGGTGAATCTGTGGACTTCATATCATATCATATCATATATATACAGCCGGAAACAGGCCTTTTCGGCCCTCCAAGTCCGTGCCGCCCAGCGATCCCCGTACATTAACATTATCCTACACCCACTAGGGACAATTTTTACATTTTCCCAGCCAATTAACCTACATACCTGTACGTCTTTGGAGTGTGGGAGGAAACCGAAGATCTCGGAGAAAACCCATGCAGGTCACGGGGAGAACGTACAAACTCCTTACAGTGCAGCACCCGTAGTCAGGATCGAACCTGAGTCTCCGGCACTGCATTCGCTGTAAAGCAGCAACTCTACCGCTGCGCTACCGTTCATTGCGCAGATGGGTGTGGAGGCCAAGTCAATGGATATTTCTAAGGTGGAGGTTGACAGATTCTTTATTAATACGGGTGTCAGGGGTTACGGGGAGAAGGCAGTAGAATAGGGTCGAGAGGGAAAGATAGATCAGCCATGATTGAATGGTGGAGTGGACTTGATGGGCCGAATGAATGAAAACGCAGGTCCAGATGCCCTGGGTGTGGCCGGAGGGAGCTGGGATATTGTGGGGAAGAGCGTGGACTAATGTTGGTGTGTTCCTCACTTCGAGCATGACTGTGCTGCTGTCAGCCAGCGAAATTGTGTGCAGTGGATTAGCTTATTGATCTGGAAATTAGTAAGCGTTCTGCTGGTCGTGAGGCTGGAAATGGATGGGAAGAATCCATGCGGAAAATTGGAGCTTAGAAGCTGAAGAAGCTTCCTTCTCCCTGAGGGAAGAAGGACACGGAACAGAGGTTGTCTGTTTGACCCTTTACGCCTGCTTCCCAATCCAGTCCCATCTAACCTTGACCTCTGCTCCACTTTCCTCTCTGTTCCCGTGGGAATGGCGCATTGGTGCAGCAGTTAGTTGCTTCCTTAGAAGGTGTGAATTGTGAGGAAGATGCAATAAGGCTGCAGGGTGACTTGGACAGGTTGTGTGAGTGGGCGGATACATGGCAGATGCAGTTTAATGTAGATAAGTGTGAGGTTATTCACTTTGGAAGTAAGAATAGAAAGGCAGATTATTATCTGAATGGTGTCAAGTTAGGAAGAGGGGATGTTCAACGAGATCTGGGTGTCCTAGTGCATCAGTCAATGAAAGGAAGCATGCAGGTACAGCAGGCAGTGAAGAAAGCCAATGGAATGTTGGCCTTCGTAACAAGAGGAGTTGAGTATAGGAGCAAAGAGGTCCTTCTACAGTTGTACCGGGCCCTGGTGAGACCGCACCTGGAGTACTGTGTGCAGTTTTGGTCTCCAAATTTGAGGAAGGATATTCTTGCTATGGAGGGCGTGCAGCGTAGGTTCACTAGGTTAATTCCCGGAATGGCGGGACTGTCGTATGTTGAAAGGCTGGAGCAATTAGGCTTGTATACACTGGAATTTAGAAGGATGAGGGGGGATCTTATTGAAACATATAAGATAATTAGGGGATTGGACACATTAGAGGCAGGAAACATGTTCCCAATGTTGGGGGAGTCCAGAACAAGGGGCCACAGTTTAAGAATAAGGGGTAGGCCATTTAGAACGGAGATGAGGAAGAACTTTTTCAGTCAGAGAGTGGTGAAGGTGTGGAATTCTCTGCCTCAGAAGGCAGTGGAGGCCAGTTGGTTGGATGCTTTCAAGAGAGAGCTGGATAGAGCTCTTAAGGATAGCGGAGTGAGGGGGTATGGGGAGAAGGCAGGAACGGGGTACTGATTGAGAGTGATCAGCCATGATCGCATTGAATGGCGGTGCTGGCTCGAAGGGCTGAATGGCCTACTCCTGCACCTATTGTCTATTGTCTATTGTCTAAAAAGCTGGAGTAACTCTGTGGGTCAGGCAGCATCTCTGGAGAAAAGGAATAAGGGTCTCGACCCGAAACATTACCAAGTCCTTTTCTCCAGAGATGCTCCCTGACCCACTGAGTTCATGCAACTGTTTGTGTTTATGTACATGATAACCCAGTTTACAGATACAGGATAAAGGGACTAACGTTTAGTGAAAGGTAAAGTCCGATTGAAGGTAGTCCGAGGGTCTCCAATGAGGTAGATGGTCGGTCAGGACTGCTCTCTAGCTGGTTAGAGGATGGTTCAGTTGCCTGAAAACAGCTGGGAAGAAACTGTCCCTGAAGCTGGAGCTGTGCGTTTTCACACTTCTGCACCTCTTGCCCGATGGGAGAGGGGAGAAGAGGGAGCGACCGGGGTGAGACTGGTCATTGATTTTGCTGGTGGCCTTGCCGAGGCAGAATGGTGTGTAGAAGGAGTCAATGTGTGGGAGGTTGGTTTGTGTGATGGTCTGGGCTATGTCCACAACTCTCTGCAATTTCTCGAGGTCCTGGGTGGAGCTGTTCCCAAATCATTCTGGGATGCATCCTGGAGAAAATGCTTTGTACAGTGCATCAGTAGAAGTTGGTGAGAGGCATTGGAGGCATGCTGAACTTCCACACAATACCGAACAATAAACTTAACTTGGGTGAAAGATGTTGTGAGTGGTTTTGCACAGTGGGAAGCGAGTGATGCACAAAGATGGATATTTGTCAATCCACAACCAATGTCATAAATAATTAAGGAATTATCGTGAACATAAACCATTCGTAAATTGAGGAATTCAATCACAGAAAGGGATGTAGAAAAGTACGATTTGAGACACGAGGAACTGCAACTGCTAGTGTTAAAAAAAAACCCAAAGTGCTGGAGTAATCAACGAAGAAGCGCTTTGATTCGAAATCGCACCTATCCGTATTCTCATCAATTCATAAGTTATGGGAGCAGAATTAGGCCTTTCAGTCCCTCGAGTCCTTGCAGCCATTCAATCATGGCTGATCTATCTTTCCCTCTCAACTCCTGCTTTCTCCCCATAACCTCGGACACCCGTGCTAATCAAGAATCTGTCAACCTCCGACATAGAAAAACCCATTGACTTGGCCTCCACAGCCGTCTGTGACAATGAATTCCACAGTTTCAGCAGTGATGTTGCCTGATCCGCTGAGCTACTCCAACACTTTGTGTCTTCTTTTATAGAACAGTGCAGCAGACAGGACACAGGCCATTCGGCCCACTATGTCTGTGCCGAACGTTATGCCAATTTAAACCAATCTCTGCCTGCACTTGATCCATATCCCTCTATTCCTAATTCGGTTTACAGAACTCCGGCCTTGCAGAATTCGCAGATCACTACCCGGAAATTTAAAACACGGAGTAAAATTTGCTCTTATGGAATTTATGTGGAAAGAGAAAGGAAATAAATAAACACAGAACCGATTTTGGAGAGAGCAGCAGCCTGCTTGTGCAAGGCCATATCCCACAACTGACAATGTGCAATTCACCAGACGGATTTTATTAATGAATATTGAGCTGCAATAAATGTCATCCCAAATGCCCTCACTCTTTCCACAAGCATTCTTGTGGAACTTAGACACAAAGTGCTGGAGTAACGCAGCGGATAAGCTTGGGGCAGCTTGCAACCCACTGGTATGAATATTGATTTCTCTCATTTGAAGTAATCCTTGCATTCCCTCTCCCCCTCTCCCCCTCTCCCCCTCTCCCCCTCTCCCCCTCTCCCCCTCTCCCCCTCTCCCCCTCTCCCCCTCTCCCCCTCTCCCCCTCTCCCCCTCTCCCCCTCTCCCCCTCTCCCCCTCTCCCCCTCTCCCCCTCTCCCCCTCTCCCCCTCTCCCCCTCTCCCCCTCTCCCCCTCTCCCCCTCTCCCCCTCTCCCCCTCTCCCCCTCTCCCCCTCTCCCCCTCTCTCCCTCTCTCCCTCTCTCCCTCTCCCCCTCTCTCCCTCTCTCCCCCCCTCCCCCCCTCTTCCCCCCCCCATCCTAGTCACCCTGCTAGTTTCACTGTCGTCCTGCTCAGTTGCACTGTTCGTACCCCTTCTTCCACAGCCAACAATGGACCATTGTGGGCTCCCCCTTTCCTTGATCATTCTCGCTGGCCGTGATTTGTTCTTTTCACACCTTTCATTCTTCAGTTCTTTTGCGCCTTTTCATATCTCTGGTTCCCCTCTCCCCTGAATCTCAGTCTGTAAAAGGCCCTCGACCTGAAACGCTATTTCTTTTTCTCCAGAGATGCTGCCTGACCCGCTGAGTTACTCCAGCATGATGTATCTATCTTCGGCATAAGCCAGCATCAACAGTTCCTCCCTCCACATTCTTGTGGAAGGGCGGGTACTGTTTTGTTGAATCACGTATTGGCACTGGTAGACTTCTGTTTAATAATAAATGACCGTATTTGCCATGTGGTATGAATTCTGTTTGTCTCTGAGGCCTCATTTTAATTTGTTCATTAAATCAGTGTTCAACAGTGCAAGCTGCTTCTGAGCATCTGATTTTTCTCAGATGCACAAGGGTATTGCTCTTCGATTTCTGCTTTGCTTGACTTGAGACTTTAAGGGTAGAGGTACAGGGTGGTGGTGCAGTTTTCACGTTCTAACTGTGACTGGAGGTCACAGGTTTAAGATGAGGGGGAAAGATTTAATAGGAACTTGAGGGGGTAACTTTTTTACACAAAGGGTTGTGGGTGTAGGGAACGGGCTGCCGGAGGAGGTAGTTGAGGCAGGTACTGTCGCAACGTCTAAGAAACATCTGGACATTCAAGAGAGAGCTAGATAGAGCTCTTAAGGATAGCGGAGTCAGGGGGTATGGGGAGAAGGCAGGAACGGGGTACTGATTGAGAATGATCAGCCATGATCACATTGAATGGCGGTGCTGGCTCGAAGGGCCGAATGGCGTACTCCTGCACCTATTGTCTATTGCCTATTGACAGGTACATGGACAGGATAGGTTTAGAGGGGTATGGACCAAACGCGGGCAAGTGGGACTCGTGTGAATGGGATACGTTGGGCAAGTTGAGCCAAAGGGCCTGTTTCCATGCTGTATGACCCTATGACTTGAGAGATAAAGCGTGGAAACAGGCCTTTCGGCCCGTCACGCCGACCAGCGATCACCACGTACCCTAGCACTATCCTACACACCAGGGACAGTTTACAATCTTTACTGAAGCACATCTTTGGAGTGTGGGAGGAAACCGGAGCACACGGTGAAAGCCCACGTTGTCACAGAGAGAACTTACAATCTCCGAACTGATAGTACCCGTAGTCAGAATTGAAACGGGACCTTTGGCACTGTGAAGCAGCAACACTGCCAGTGTGCCACGGTGCCACCCCAAGGCACCACTGTACAGCTGAACTTGCATTTGATCTTCAGAAAGAGGTGACTAGGGGAATAAAATTAATTTGATTTTTTTGCATGCAAGATGAAGATTGCTTTTACACTTTGGTAGAGAGGTATGATCAAAGCCCCTTTTCTTCGTAACTATGGTGTAAAGGGAGCCTGAATTCGGAGGCAAGCCTTGTAGGTTGTAGACTCAAACAGCACAGAAACAGGCGAGAAGACCATTAGACATGGGGGCAGAAATAGGCCATTTGGGCCATTGAGTCTACTCCAACATTCAATCGTGGCTGATCTATTATTCCCTCTCAACCCCATTCTCCTGCCTTCTCCCTGTAATCTTTGAAGCTCTTCCTAATTAAGAACCCATCAATGTCCACTTTAAAAATATCCATTGACTTGTCCTCCACCACTCTCTGCGGGAATGAATTCCGCAGATTCACTGCCCGCTGGCTGATGAACTTCCTCCCCATCTCCATTCTTCAGGTACGTCCTTTTATTCTGAGGGTGTGCCCTCCAGTCCTAGACTCTCACACCAGTAGAAACATCCTCTCCACGTCCACTCTATGTAGACTTTTCACGTGCACCCCTTCCACCCCCAGCTCATCGTTCTAAACGCCCGCCGGAACAGGCCCAGAACCATCAAATGCTCCCTCTAGGCCCTTCCAACAAGCTCTTTGGCCCAACTTGTCCATGCTGATCAAGATGCCCCATCTAAGCTAGACCTGTTGCCTTAGTGTGGCTCACATTGCATTACATCCACAGAGTAACACAGAGCGATACAGCACCGAACCACAGGGCGATACAGCACCCAAACACAGGGCGATACAGCACCCAAACACAGAGATACAGCACCGAAACACAGGGCGATACAGCACCCAAACACGGAGAGATACAGCACCGAAACACAGGGCGATACAGCACCCAAACACAGAGAGATACAACACCCAAACACAGGGCGATACAGCACCGAAACACAGGGCGATACAGCACCGAAACACAGAGATACAGCACCGAAACACAGGGCGATACAACACCGAAACACAGAGATACAGCACCCAAACACAGAGATACAGCACCGAAACACAGGGAGATACATCACCGAAACACAGAGAGATACATCACCGAAACACAGGGAGATACAGCACCCAAACACAGGGCGATACAGCACCGAAACACAGGGAGATACAGCACCGAAACACAGGGCGATACAGCACCCAAACACAGGGAGATACAGCACCCAAACACAGAGAGATACAGCACCGAAACACAGAGAGATACAGCACCCAAACACAGGGAGATACAGCACCCAAACACAGGGAGATACCGCACCCAAACACAGGGCGATACAGCACCCAAACACAGGGAGATACAGCACCGAAACACAGGGCGATACAGCACCCAAACACAGGGAGATACAACACCCAAACACAGGGCGATACAGCACCGAAACACAGAGCTACAGCACCGAAACACAGGGCGATACAGCATCCAAACACAGAGCGATACAGCACCCAAACACAGAGATACAGCACCGAAACACAGAGATACAGCACCCAAACACAGGGCGATACAGCACGGAAACACAGAGATACAGCACCGAAACACAGGGCGATACAGCACCCAAACACAGAGATACAGCACCGAAACACAGAGATACAGCACCCAAACACAGAGAGATACAGCACCCAAACACAGAGATACAGCACCGAAACACAGAGAGATACAGCACCGAAACACAGAGATACAGCACCCAAACACAGAGATACAGCACCCAAACACAGAGATACAGCACCCAAACACAGAGCGATACAGCACCGAAACACAGAGCGATACAGCACCGAAACACAGAGATACAGCACCCAAACACAGAGATACAGCACCCAAACACAGAGAGATACAGCACCCAAACACAGAGCGATACAGCACCGAAACACAGAGATACAGCACCCAAACACAGAGAGATACAGCACCGAAACACAGAGATACAGCACCGAAACACAGAGAGATACAGCACCCAAACACAGAGCGATACAGCACCGAAACACAGAGATACAGCACCGAAACACAGAGAGATACAGCACCCAAACACAGAGATACAGCACCCAAACACAGAGCGATACAGCACCGAAACACAGGGAGATACATCACCGAAACACAGGGAGATACAGCACCCAAACACAGGGAGATACAGCACCGAAACACAGGGCGATACAGCACCCAAACACAGGGAGATACAACACCCAAACACAGGGCGATACAGCACCGAAACACAGGGCGATACAGCACCCAAACACAGGGCGATACAGCACGGAAACACAGGGCGATACAGCACCAAAACACAGGGCGATACAACACCCAAACACAGGGCGATACAGCACCCAAACACAGGGAGATACAGCACCGAAACACAGAGAGATACATCACGGAAACACAGAGATACAACACCCAAACACAGGGCGATACAGCACCGACACACAGGGAGATACATCACCCAAACACGGAGAGATACAGCACCCAAACACAGGGCGATACAGCACCGAAACACAGAGAGATACATCACCGAAACACAGAGAGATACATCACCGAAACACAGGGAGATACAGCACCCAAACACAGGGCGATACAGCACCTAAACACAGAGATACAGCACCCAAACACAGAGCGATACAGCACCGAAACACAGAGCGATACAGCACCCAAACACAGGGCGATACACCACCGAAACACAGGGAGATACAACAGCCAAACACAGGGCGATACAGCCCCGAAACACAGGGAGATACAACACCCAAACACAGGGCGATACAGCCCCGAAACACAGAGATACAGCACGGAAACACAGGGATACAGCACGGAAACACAGGGCGATACAGCACCCAAACACAGGGAGATACAGCACGGAAACACAGCGATACAGAACCGAAACACAGGGCGATACAGCACCAAAACACAGGGCGATACAGCACCGAAACACAGAGATACAGCACCCAAACACAGAGAGATACAGCACTGAAACACAGGGCGATACAGCACCCAAACACAGGGATACAGCACCCAAACACAGGGCGATACGGCACCCAAACACAGGGTCACAGAGTCTGCACTCATCGTCAAGCACCCACGTACACCAATCCCACACTGATCACATTTTATTCTTCTTGCATTCCCATCATCTCCCCCCAGATTCTACCACTTTGTCTTGTATGATCCTTACAGGGCAATAGTAACTATTGTTTAATAGTATTGAATTGTCTGTGATGTGCCTCGGGTTGTGTAGTCCTGTGTTCAGGGCGGCACGGTGGTGCAGCGTTAGAGTTGCTGCCTTACAGCGGCAGAGATCCAGGTTCAATCCTGACTACGGGTGCTGTATGTACAGAGTTTGTACGTTCTCCCTGTGAATCGCGTGGGTTTTCTCCCGATCCTCCGGTTTCTTTCCACACTCCAAAGACGTGCAGGTTTGTAGGTTAATTGGCTTCTGTAAATTGTAAATTGTCCCCGGTGTGTAGGTTAGTGCCAGCGTGCGAGGTGATCGCTGGTCAGCGTGGGCCAAAGGGCCTGTTTCCATGCTGTATCTCTGAAGGCCATTCACCCCCTCCCTGGTCATTCCCTCTTCTCTCCCACTGTGCAGAAGACAAGAGACCAAACCTTGAAAGCAGGTACAGCTAAGGACAGAACTGGTGGTCGCTGGTCAGAGCGGTCTCGGTGGTCTGAAGGGCCTGTCTCCACTCTGTAAAGTACAAAATCCGGACTCCTGCTTTGAATTGTGCGCCACTCCACCGACAGAGGTTTCTGTTCCTATTTCCGCCATCCACTCATCTTCCCGTCAAAGACTTCGCACCCGAATGAAACAGATATCACGGCACCGGGCTTTTGTAACGGCTTGCGAACCAAAGCCCAGAAAATAATTTAGAATCTGCATTCACAGTTGTTGAATTGTTGTTGTTCATTCTATCGGTTTTTATTTCTGGTGCAAAATCTTGGACATTGACTGATTTCTTCTCTGGCAGAAAGATCAGATTTATTGATAGGAGCCTGGTAATTGTAATGCTTTTCAGCAGCTTTCCTCTCTGTGCAGACTTGCTGATTGATTCTGTGTCCTTCCTGATTGCATTTTGAAGGCGCAAGTGGCTGCTGCAATTGATGCACTGCTGACATTCTCCCGGCCTCGTTTCTTTCATTGCTGCCACTGTCTTGAGTCTACTGTCAACATTAGAACATAGAACATGGCAAAGTACAAAGTGCCACGGCAAGGCCACCAGCAGAAGCACACACAGACCAGTGGCACCCACCCCCCCTCAGAAGGATATTCTTGCTATTGAGGGCGTGCAGCGTAGGTTTACTAGGTTAATCCCCGGAATGGCGGGACTGTCATATGTTGAAAGACTGGAGCGACTAGGCTTGTATACACTGGAATTTAGAAGGATGAGGGGGGATCTTATCGAAACGTATAAGATTATTAAGGGGTTGGACACATTAGAGGCAGGAAACATGTTCCCAATGTTGGGGGAGTCCAGAATAAGGGGCCACAGTTTAAGAATAAGGGGTAGGCCATTTAGAACGGAGATGAGGAAAAACTTTTTCAGTCAGAGAGTTGTGAATCTGTGGAATTCTCTGCCTCAGAAGGCAGTGGAGGCCAATTCTCTGAATGCATTCAAGAGAGAGCTAGATAGAGCTCTTAAGGATAGCGGAGTCAGGGGGTATGGGGAGAAGGCAGGAACGGGGTACTGATTGAGAATGACCAGCCATGATCACATTGAATGGTGGTGCTGGCTCGAAGGGCCGAATGGCCTCCTCCTGCACCTATCGTCTATTGTCTATTGTCTCCCATCAGGCAAGAGGTACCGAAGTGTGTAAACGCACACCTCCAGATTCAGGGACAGTTTCTTCCCAGCTGTTGTCAGGCAACTAAACCACCCTTTCACCAACTAGAAAGTGGTCCTGACCTACCACCCACCCCTTTGGAGACCCTCGGATATCTTTAATCGGACTTTACTGGACTTTCTCTTGTACGATACATTATTCTGTTTATCCTGTATCTGTATCCGTACACTGTGGACGGCTTGATTGCAATCATGTATAGTCTTTCCGCTGACTGGTTAACAAAAAGCTTTTCACTGTACCTCGTTACACGTGGCAGTAAACTAAAGAAATCACAAGAACGGGCGTCTGTGCCAAACGTCATGCCGAGATAAACTAATCTCCTTTGCTTGCATGTGATCCATATCCCTCCATTCCTTGCATATTCATGTGCTTATATAAAAGCCTCTTAATGCCACTATCGTACCTGCTTCAACCACCACCCCTGGCAGCATGTTCCAGGCATCTACAACTCTCTGTGTGAAAGAAAATTGCCCCGTATATCTCCTTTAAAATTTGCCCCTCTTGTCTTTAAAGTTATGCCCTCTAAAGCTTGACATTTCCACGTTGGATTAAAGAGGTCTGTCTACCCTATCTATGCCTCTCCTAATTTTATAAACTTCTAACAGGTCTCCTCTCAGCCTCCAATGCTCCAGAGAAATTGGTCGGAAATTCTTTCAAAGGCATTCCCAGGGGTTTGGTGACACGATCCCCATTGTCCGCTTGTTTTTAAACCCTAATGAACGTATTAGAGCATACAAATATTGTTCTGCTTCTTGCTGGAGTTGGAAAGGTTTCGTTTAGTTTATTGTCACGTGTACCGAGGTGAAATGAAAAGCTTTTGTTGCACGCTAACCTGTCAGCGGAAAGACTATACGTGATTATAGTCAAACCATCCACAGTGTACAGGATAAAGAGAATAACATGAATAATGTCACCCCAGATACCTGGAATTGCAGTACAGTGTGAACAGGGAAACAGGCCATTCGGCCCAAATAATCCATCCTGGCGGTACCCCCACCATGTTTCCTTCTACGCTGTTTCACCCAATCCTGTCAGCGTGTAGCTTCGTAGAGTGATATACAAAGTGCTGGAGGAACTCAGCGGGTCAAGCAGCACCTGTGGAGGGAATGGGCACATGACCTGTCTGAAATAGGGACCCGATCCGAAACATCAGCCATCCATTCCCTCCACAGATGCTGCCTGACCTGCTGAGTTCCTCCAGCATTTCGTGTTTTGCCCAACATTCCATACCTGCAGCTTCTTGAGTTTCCACTGCACAGCCAGGAGTTAAATTGGAAACTAAAACAGTTGTCAGTACTTTGCTGACTCACTGTTTCTCTGAAGGACCCGCACTTCTTTGCCAAATTCGTCGATTCCCTTTGAAAGCTGATAAATTGTCCCCCGCATTCTGTCTGTCTTATCACTACAAAAGATTTGACTTGTGAGACAATTTGTTGTATCTGATGTTCTCGCTCGGGCAACCTCTAACGGCTGCCTATCATGTGATATTTGATTGTTGTCTTGAGCTGTTTGCAAAAGTTAGTGACTGCAGTGTTCACAACTTGTCCTTGACGGTTTTTGAAAGCTCCAGAATCTTCCATGAAGCCCGAAAATAATCCTTATATGGTCTTATCTAGTATCGTATAATAGAGGTTGCAGCAGCATGAGCAGCACAGTGGCACAGCTGGTAGAGCTGCTGCCTCACAGCGCCAGGGACTCTGGTTCCATCCTGACCTCGGGTGCTGTCTGTACAGAGCTTGCACGTTCTCCCTGTGATCACGTGCATTATACTGCATGGAAATAGGCCCTTCAGCCCACTGAGTCCATGCTGTTCACACTAGTTCTATGCTATCCCACTTTCTCTTTCACTCCCAACGCACTGGGGGCAGGGCCGTCTTTACAGCATTATGGGCCCCAGGCAAAGCAGTGTACTGGGGCCCCTATGACAACTACTCTCCCCCAGACCAACGGTTACTCTCCGCCACCCCCCTTTCCCCAGCACCCCCATTTCTCCCACTCTCTCTTCCCCCCCACCACCAACCCCCACCCTTGCTGTCCTCCTCCCCAGTCCCACTCTGCCTCCTCCCACCCCCACTCTCTCCTCCTCCCACCCTCCCCGTCGCCCCCACCGTTACTCTCCCCCACCCCCCTTTCCCTACCAGCCCCCCCCTGTCGTGCCGGCGAAAAGCACTTACCGAAAAGCACTTAGCGATGGACTTAGGGTGCTACATTGTTGCGAAAAGCACTTACAGATCGCTGTGAGAAGCACTTAGGGATGGAAAATGTTGCGAAAAAAGCACTTATTGAACCTACATTTTTAAAGTAGTATTTATTTATTGCAAGTCACTTAACATACACAGATCAGCATGGGGCCCCTATGCTCGTGGGGCCCTGGGCAAGTGCCCATCAGGCCCATGCGTTAAGACGGCCCTGACTGGGGGACAATTTACAGAGTGCCAATTAACCTGCAAATCCGTACGTCTTTGGGATGTGGGAAGTAACCGGAGCACCCGGAAATCTATGCGATCACGGGGAGAATGCACAAACTCCACACAGACGGCACCCGAGGTCAGGATGGAATCCGTCTCTGGTGTTGTGGGGCAGCAACTCTACAGCTACGATACTGCCCCACTGTTTCCCCCAAAGACGTGGAAGTTTGTAGGTTAATTACCCTCTGTAAATTGTCCCTAGTGTGTGAGGAAAGTTGGATAACACAGAACTAGTGTGAACAGGTGATTGATGGTTGGCGTGTACTAGGTGGCCCGAATAACCTATTTCCATGCTGTATCTCTAAACTATATCTCTAAACTAAACAAAGTTGCTAGTGGATTTGATTGATAATCTAAAGACCTTAACGGCTGAGTTATTGATTTGGATGGCACTGCTGGTAGAGCTGTTGCCTCGTAGCGCCAGAGACCCCGGTTCAAAACTGGCCTTGGATCTCTCTAAATGTTTCTAAAACATTTATCTCTGATTCTCTGAAAAGAGTAACGCAAGGACAGCAGGCCACTCAACCCCATTGAGCTAGTAGCTCAGGCTGATCTGTACCTCCTGCCCTGTTTTAAGTGCATGGTGGGTGAACCCCATTGATTAAATGACCCCAGTCACTCCCCTAACTAACAACTGTATCTCTGCAGCCATGATCTGCGGGTCAGGTTATGTAAATGTTCTGGGAATGCCAAGGCTACTCCATGAGAGTAATATATAAATCCCTAAACTGCAATAAGATTAGGAATCTGCCGTGTGGTCGAAGATTCTCAGAAAACCCGAGGTCCCCTGAGGAATCAATTTTGCTTTTTATTTGATAATACGATTCACAATTGAGGATTCTGCTGCTCGCATTGAAGGTAATGTCATCAACCTCTTCGGTAATAGAGCCTGAGGATCAGAGGCGATTATGATGTTAATTCAAGGACCAATAACATTTCCCAAACATTTATTAAGCTCTGATGCTGTCCTTTATTTCTCTAAAAAATGAGACCCGCACTGGCCCCCCTGTGATAAATAGGATTAGAGGATTCATTAATACCTTTATATTGGCGTTGGGCATAATGGATAATCTTTGTGACCATTTGTAATTAGAAATAAAGCTTCAGGTTCTGAATTTGAAGTCTTGTGGGGCGTGATTAGTTTTCTTCTGAATCAGTAGTTGGCTGAAGTTGGCCTATGTTGACAGCGTTAAAGTAGAGATGGTTGGACGCTTCAAGTTCTCCGGGAATAAATATCACCAGCGACCTGTCCTGAACTAGCCAAATGCTGGAGTAACTCAGCGGGACAGGCTGCATCTCTGGATTGAAGGAATGGGTGACGTTTCAGGTCGTGACCCTTCCTCAGTCTGAAGAAGGGCCCCTGCCCCTCTGAGTTACTCCAGCATTTTGTGCCTACCTTCGGTGTAAACCAGCATCTGCAATTCCTCCCGACACACCACATCGAAGTGATGGCCAAGCAAGCATACCAATGCCTCTACCTCCTCAGAAGGCCTAGGTAGTTTGGCATGTCCCCAGCAACCCCCACCAACCTCTACAGATGCACCATAGAAAGCATTTCACCAGGATGCATCACAGCACGGTTGGGAACAGCCCCATCCAAGACCGCAAGAAATTGCAGAGTTGTGGACATAGGTCATCTTTCCCTTGTTCCTGGTTAGATTATAAGCAGAGAACAGATTACCTGAAAGGGGACATGTCACATGATGAATAAAGAGGCAAGATGCAATCAAAATATCTAACTGCATAAATACAACTGACAATATCAGAACAACAATCTGCTTCCTGCTCACTGCCTATCTCAGTCTTTCTACTTAGATGAATCTTAATTAATGCAAATCACATTTGCACTCAGGATGTAAAATTATTATACTTCCCTTTACAATAGAATGTTGTGCTATGAAATTGTTTCAGATACGGAGTTGTCAGTGTGAAGGGTGTGTGTCTTTGGCTCACCTAGTCCCAAGCTGTAGAGAACCAAGTGCTCGAGGAACTCAGTGGGTCGGGCAGCATCTGTGGAGGACGATGTTTCGGGCCCCGGACCCTTCTTCAGACTGATGGGGTAGCTGGTGGGAAGAGAGGGAGGGATGGAGGGGGAGGGATGGGGGGTGGGGTGGGGGATGGGGGGGGGTAAGTGATGGGTAGATCCAGATGAGGTGGGGTTGATCGGCAGATAAGGCAGCTGGGGGGGGGGGGGGGGGGGGATGGGGGAGAGGTGCAGATGGTGACCGAAGCTGGAGGTGATGAGTGGAGAAGGCAAAATGGAAGATGATGGAATCTGATAATAGACAATAGACAATAGGTGCAGGAGGAGGCCATTCGGCCCTTCGAGCCAGCACCTCCATTCAATGTGATCATGGCTGATCATTCTCAATCAGTACCCCGTTCCTGCCTTCTCCCCATACCCCCTGACTCCGCTATCCTTAAGAGCTCTATCCAGCTCTCTCTTGAATACATTCAGAGAATTGGCCTCCACTGCTTCTGAGGCAGAGAATTCCACAGATTCACAACCCTCTGACTGAAAAAGTTTTTCCTCATGTCAGTTTTAAATGGCCTACCCCTTATTCTTAAACTGTGGCCCCTTGTTCTGGACTCCCCCAACATTGGGAACATGTTTCCTGTCTCTAACGTGTCCAACCCCTTAATTATCTTATACGTTTCAATAAGATCTCCTCTCATCCTTCTAAATTCCAGTGTATACAAGCCTAGTCGCTCCAATCTTTCAACATATGACAGTCCCGCCATTCCGGGAATTAACCTAGTAAACCTACGCTGCATGCCCTCAATGAAGGATGGTGTGGAGTGAAATGTAGAACCAGAGGGAGGGATTATGGGTGGGTGGGTGGGTGGGTGGGTGGGAGGAAGTGGGGTGGGGGGGGTTGGTTAAGATAGACCTAGAGTAGGATGGGTGGGACATGTGTGAATGGAGGAGAGGAAAAGAACTGGGTGACGGCGGCAGGGAGAACTCCACATTTTCTTACCATGGTGGCGCAGCGGTAAAGGTGCTGCCTCACAGCGTTGGAGACCCGGGTTCAATCTTGACTGAGGGTGCTGTCTGTAAGGAGTTGGTACATTCTCCCTGTGACTGCGTGGGTTTTCTCCGGGCACTCCGGTTTCCTCCCACACTCCAAAAACATACGGGTTTGTAGGTTAATTGGCTTTGGTGAGGTGTAAAATTGTCCCCAGTGTGGAGGCTTGGATGGTTTCGTGGATGGAGTCGGCACAGTGGTGCACTGGTAGAGTTACTGCCTTCCAGCTCCAGGAATCCGTGTTCAATCCTGACAACAGGTGCTGGCTTTACGTTCTTCCTGTGACCACGTGGGTTCTCTCCGGGTGCTCCAGTTTCCTTCCATGCTCCAAAGGCGCACAGGTTTGTAGGTTAATTGGCTTTGGTTAAAGTCTAAAGATTGGAAAGGTTTAGAGGGATAGGGTACAAATGCGGGCAAATGGGACTGGCTCAGATGGGGGATCTTGGTCGGCATGGACATTTAGGCCGAAGGGCCGGTTTCTCTGCCGTGTGTTACCATGGAAACACCTTTACCGCTTGCCGTTCCTCCTTTTTGCCAATTATTTTATGTTCGTGCCCCCTGGATACAGATCTACCCAATGAAAGACTGCCGAGAATCGGAGTCTCCAGGGAAACCATTCTGAGAAAATGTACAAGTTAATGGTGGAGTTCAATTGTGTGACATTTTGAATGGGAGACACAGCCTGATTATTTCAACCTTTCTCTGAAAATAGCAGTGACTGCAGTCTTTTTGTGACGCTCCAAAGAAATGTTAGGCGGGTTCAGAGGAGGTGTATTGATGGTGAGGGGCAGGGTAGGAGGATACAGTGAACAAACAGGTCCTTTGGCCCGTCGAGGCCACACTGACCCCCCATCAGACATTCACATTCATCCGATACTGGAATGTAGGACATAGAACGGTAGAGGACAGGAACAGGCCCTTTGGCCCATCATGTCCGTGCCAAGCATGCTGCCAAGATCAAATAATCTCATCTTCTAGCACATGATCAAATACAGCTAATCCTGTCCAAATTTATTCTCAAGATGGTGTCACAATTCCCCTTGGAGTGTACCACTCGCGTACACGAGCAGATCAGCCTTTGCTTCCACCCGCATTCCTACCTCTGGCTTCACATTTCGTAACTCATCCTTCCTCACCTCACAGCCTTTTGTCTTTTCATCTCTGGCCTTGTCCAACCATCAGCTCTTTCAGGTTCCTTTCCCTCCCTCCACACAGTCAGGGTCCCGACACTAAATGTCATTGATCGATTAGTAAGGGCGTCAAAGGTTCCGGGGAGAAGGCAGGAGAATGGGCTTGGGAGGGAAAGATAGATCACCCACGATTGAATGGCAGAGTAGACTTGATGGGTAGGAATGGCTAATTCTGCTCCAGCGTCTTATGGAGACTTATCCATGTTCTCCTGAGATGCTGCCCGACCCGCTGAGTTTAGACTTTAGAGTGTCAAGATACAGGC